>NC_083562.1:30795116-31099580 GCF_019925205.1 Metopolophium dirhodum
AAACATTTAATTACGTCGAGATACTATTGCCCGTATCGGTATTTCTATAGGTTTTTCATTGATGAGTTATTTTTACAATGTTTTTACCAAATTCCTTGTGACCCGCACAATGGCTATTAACGACATGAATATTATTTATTATCAAATTATAATGTTATATTTATATCACCTGTGACAATCGCCAATTGTGTTGACGTTCTAATAATTCAAATAAACCGAGACGTGAATAGAAAGACAAGTCGTTAAGCGGTAAATAATATAACTAAATTAAGTCGCACATTTCGTTACGTTCGGGTTATTTTCATCAAATATTTCGATACTTTCAAGTTTCAGTTCGGAGCGGGACGAAGGCAGCTGTTTCTTCGGCGGCGGACATCTGAACGTCTGTCCTTGATACATATGACACAGCTCTACGTTTCATCGGAAGAGTCGGTGTTTACGCGTAAGTTTGTTTTAATTTTATTTTAGTGCTCAAATTTACCATTTTAGACTTGAATTGAATTAAATATTTATCGACACGGACGATTTGCTAACTCGGTGACGTATAAACGATTTAAATAATAATAACATTTTAATTACGTCGGTACATTATTGCTTGTGTCGGTATTTCTTTAGGTTTTTCATTGATGAGTTATTTTTAGAACGTTTTTACCAAATTCCTTGTTATCGACGGTAATAGCTGCACGGCGGCTATTAATGATACGAATATAAATCGTATTTATAGTATACTATTATATGTTTTCCAAGAAACATCATAGGGACCGATAAAATCCTTGAATAACCGGACGCCATTTTTTTTCGTGAATTTCTTTTTTACCCGACTATTTGCGTATGAATTATGCTGAAAAATACGGTTGAATCAGCGTTCGACGACGCTCAGCTGCTGTTTAGAACTCAACGCATTACCTACGTCATGTATTTTAAAATTTCATTCGAGTTTATTATTCAATAACAACCAATTTTTCTGGAGCCCTTATCAGTGTCACCAATGTATATGTCACCAGTAAAATATTACTACATATTTCAATGATACGTTTTGTGAAATTGTAAATTTTGCACGTTGTAATTTTGTGTTATTTAGCTACCTATTATCTATAGGTTTTGAGGTTAAAAAAAAAATCTAATAAAATTCGAAATTTACTTGTACCTATAAATAGCTCAAAAAGAGTAAAAATATTTTAATAATAATATTGTAAGATGTGTGGAAAATATAAATAAAAATATAATTTTTTTATCATAAATAAAATAAAATGTCATCTTGCCACCTGGGATATTATGATAATGTTATAATAAAAAATAAAAAAAACCCTTTTTTTAATGTTAAAAATATTACAATGCCGTTGTCGTACTTTTGGTACAACCGTGGCACTTGAACCAGAATTTGGCGGATGGTCGTTTTTGTTATTTGGATAGACTATATTATTTAATTTGGATAACTGTCGGGAATCGAATAATTCAACAGTGTAACAATATCCACGAGACCACGACGTATAAAACATACATTATAATTATACACGACACTAGCAGCCGATTATCGTCTGTTTATTTATAGATACTTTTGACCCGCGTTCTGGGGAAGTTTGATGAATAGGTACGCCATTTACCGAGTAAACACTGACATTGTTATAAATATATTTTTATTACTGATAGTCGATAAATAAACAATAATTATCCAGGATTCTCGGTGTTTATATGGCTTCAATTACGTAAGATACCGATTGTACCTAATTAAAAACCCGAAAGACCCATGTTGACATTACAGTCTGGTTAGGTATAGCTATTACTCACAGTCGCTCAAATATATATTAACGTTAATTTTTTCATTACCACTTATCGACCGACAGTTAACACATAATAATGAAATTTGCCGTGCCCATACGATTGGTTATTTTTAGCATGTTTTTGCCAAATCTCGTGTTTTCGACGGTAAAACCCGCACAACGTCTATTAATATCCATCGCATTTATAATAATACACACGATATTATATCATTCTATCAAAGAAGAACTCGATGTTTTAGTAAATTTCTTACGTAACCGGACAGCATTTTTTTTCGTTAACTATCCCGATAATCACGCAGTGCTCCCCGCTCTGTACACACTGCAAATGTTCAAAATATTCTACATGCGATAGTTTTAGTTCAAAAATAATGGTTGTTAGAGAACAGAAATTTTATAGCGATTGGTGGCCCTGAAAAGGGCCGTTTTAGTTGAGTAATGATATTTCACAAAACGGGAGACTTATTTGGAGCTGGTGTACTTGGTCACAGCCTTGGTTCCTTCACTGACGGCGTGCTTGGCCAATTCACCGGGCAACAAGAGTCGGACGGCAGTTTGGATTTCCCGGCTGGTAATGGTCGAACGTTTGTTGTAGTGGGCCAGACGACTGGATTCGGCGGCGATGCGCTCGAACAGGTCGTTGACGAAGCTGTTCATGATGCTCATGGCTTTGGACGAGACTCCGGTGTCGGGATGTACTTGTTTCAACACTTTGTAGATGTAGATTGCGTACGATTCTTTCCTCTTGGGCTTGCGCTTCTTGTCGGACTTGGCGATGTTCTTTTGTGCCTTGCCGGACGACTTCTTCATTGCTTTGCCCGCCGATTTTCCTCCTGGAGCCATTTCGAATAATTGTAAATAGACTTGTTGACGACTGAAACGTTGTGTACTGAGTGATAATTTGACATTACATCACTGGGTATATATTACCAAACCCAAGCGACATTCCGTTCGTTTATTGGTGTAAAAACCCACAGTGATGACGGTATAAATAGAATCGTCGATTAGTCCATAACAACGGAAAATGGAAATTTCTCCACGAGTACGTTTCACGATTATGTCGAACGAAAACCACAACGTTTGGTAATGAAAATCAACCGAACGGTGTGACGTAGTATCGTAGTGTTGTTATCTCTGTCCAATCACAGAATTGCTGTCCACAATTTTACTATATAAACGAAAATTTCGGGAAAATTATACATCAGTCTCATCTAGTATCGAATCTGAACCATACCAAGCACTATAAAATCATGAGCGGACGCGGCAAAGCAGGAAAATCGAAGGGAGGCAAATCCAAGACCAGGTCGTCCCGCGCCGGACTCCAGTTCCCGGTCGGTCGTATCCATCGTCTGTTGAGAAAAGGAAACTACGCCGAACGTGTCGGAGCCGGAGCACCGGTATACCTGGCCGCCGTCATGGAGTACTTGGCAGCTGAAGTTTTGGAGTTGGCCGGTAACGCGGCCCGTGACAACAAGAAGTCTCGTATCATCCCCAGACATTTGCAATTGGCCATCAGGAACGACGAGGAGTTGAACAAATTGTTGTCCGGAGTGACCATCGCTCAAGGTGGTGTGTTGCCCAACATCCAAGCCGTGCTCTTGCCCAAGAAGACCGAGAAGAAGGCTTAACTTTGATACCCCTTACCCAACAAACACAGTTAATAAAACGGCCCTTTTCAGGGCCACCAAAATCAAAACAAACGTCCGTCCGAAGTTTTTTCAGCAGATGCACTAGACAGTGTAGGTAGTACTACACGTGTAGCTGTTGTTGCTTTCAGATTTTTAAGCGAATGCCTTGACATTTTTTAATCGAGACCGGGCGCGATTTTACATTAAATACACTTGGATAACGATTCTGAAGTGACTTAATTCCATTTCCTTCATATTTCGAGGAAGCCGTCACGTCTTGTGGCCTTTAACCTTAAAAATCGGATTAATAAAAAATGATCACATCGAATTATTAATAGGTACACTGTCAAAATAAGATGGCTCGTCGTCAAACGAATGTTTCTAATTAGACGCTAATTTTACTCAAATATGGCTACGCTGACCACTGGCGGCTTACAAAACAACGTTTTTATTAAAAAATTATATTTTTTATCCTTATAATTTTTTAAGTTTTTTACTCTTTTATACGACAACGTGGTGTTTTTTAATTTTATATTCCAAAGCAGAATATTTTTCTTAGTATTTCGATACATAGAAGTGGACAAACATTTCGCGGGGTAACCCCGTAACACTCCACTCCGCTCATCTAAACTTTAAATACTTATAACTCATCAACTACTCGTCCCAAATTCGGTTTTCATGTATCGAAACACCAAGAAAAATATTCTGCTTTGGAATATAAAATTAAAAAACACTATGTTGTCGTATAAAAAAGTAAAAATCTAAAAAAATTATAAGGATAAAAAATATTTAAAAATATAATTTTTTTAATAAAAACGTTGTTTTATAAGCGATTTGAAACGATGTAAAAAAAAAAAAAAATTTACACTTTATGAAATATTGATTGTTGTTTGATAAAAGAATCGCCCGGTGTTAACTGTATAAGTAGAACAAAATATTTTGACGGTTTGATTGTGACATTAAAAATAATCTAGTTATGTTGTATAATTTGACAAGACGGTAATCAGATGATTAGCAATCAAACAATGAAATACAAAATGAATTCTAAAAATATTCTAATAGGTATCTGTTTTCGGTTATTTGGGAAATGACGACGCGATAAAGTATCGAGATTAGTACTTAACTGTATTGTAAATACCGTGATGCGGGTATTACCGTCGATAACAAGACATTTGGAAAAACATTCTAAAAATAACCCCTTTGTATGGTTAGGTTAGGTAACCTAACCTAACCGGGACAATTCCGTTATTATGTGTTGTTGTCTGTCGATCCGTGGTAATGAAAATATTAATATCAACACGTGAGCGACTGAATAAGTTATACCTAACCATATTATTATACCCGTCTACAATGTCAACATGGGTCTTTCGGAATTTTTAATTAGATACTATCGGTGTTTTACTTAATTGAAGCCATGTAAACACCGAGAATCCTGGACAATTATTGTTTATTGATCGATAATAAAAATGTCAATGTTTACATGGTAGTAAATGGCGTACACCTATTTATCAAACTTCGTGACAAGAGTATCTATAAATAAACAGACGGTAGTCCGCCGGCTGGTGGTGTCGTGTATTATAACGTATGTTTTAAACGTCGTGGTCTCGTGGATATTGTCACACCGTTGAATTATTCGATTCCTGATCTTATAATTTTGGCCTGGGTTGTTCATTTATTATTGTCCGGTTTTGTAAAATATGTATATAATAGAAATATACTGCCGCTAATGCAAAACTAACACAATCACTATTATACGTGCCCATCGCCAGAATACAAGTACGTATTGGTGGCCCTGAAAAGGGCCTTTTTAAGGTATGATAACTAATGACGATGATCAAAGTTAAGCACGTTCACCGCGGATACGACGGGCCAACTGGATGTCCTTTGGCATGATGGTGACACGCTTGGCGTGGATCGCGCAAAGATTGGTGTCTTCGAACAGACCTACCAAGTATGCCTCGCTAGCTTCTTGCAACGCCATGACCGCGGAGCTCTGGAAACGCAGGTCGGTCTTGAAGTCCTGGGCGATCTCGCGCACTAGACGTTGGAACGGCAATTTGCGGATCAAAAGTTCTGTGCTCTTCTGATAACGACGGATTTCACGGAGGGCAACGGTTCCCGGACGGTAACGATGTGGTTTTTTCACTCCTCCGGTGGCGGGTGCGCTCTTACGTGCGGCTTTGGTGGCCAACTGTTTCCTGGGCGCCTTTCCGCCGGTAGATTTACGAGCTGTCTGCTTGGTACGTGCCATTGCGCTGCTGGATTAGATTGTTCTGGATTGGTGTGCAAAACGTGGATGTCGGACGACTGATGTGGTTCGAACACACTGTCGACCGGTATATATACGTAAATGGGAACGGTATGCGTCGTCCTCATTGGACGATGTTTAACGTTTAGAATTTTAGCGGCGGGGGTGGGGGGATAACCGGTCATGGTTCCGATTGGTGGTTCGGTGTCGTGAGAAACGTTTAAAAGGGACTGCGACCTGAAGAAAAGTATCAGTCAACGTTCAGTTCACATCCGAGCAAGTTGTCCAACACTATTTCCAACATTCAAAATGACAGGACGAGGCAAAGGAGGAAAAGGTCTGGGAAAAGGAGGCGCGAAACGTCATCGTAAAGTGCTCCGTGATAACATCCAGGGAATCACCAAGCCCGCCATCCGTCGGTTGGCTCGCCGAGGCGGTGTTAAACGTATTTCCGGTTTGATCTACGAAGAGACCCGTGGAGTTCTGAAGGTATTCCTGGAAAACGTGATCCGTGACGCAGTCACGTACACCGAGCACGCCAAGAGGAAGACCGTCACCGCCATGGACGTCGTGTACGCTCTCAAACGACAAGGTCGTACTCTGTACGGTTTCGGAGGTTAAATACTTACTTCTGAAGTTTAAAAACATCTTAAAAAGGCCCTTTTCAGGGCCACCATATGATGATGCCATAATATGTCGTTTATAGTACCTTAGAATAAAGAAATATTCCGTTCAAGTTGGTGGTTATTCGTAGGCGTAAATGATAATTCCCAATTTGTTTAAGAAAACACGCGGAATAACGCTCCGAATATAATAGATTATATTCTATAATATTTTTTTTTCATGATTATAATTGAAATACTACCGTAAGTCAAAACATAGAAATAACGTTACGCTGATAACCGTAATCTTGTTATGATATTATTATATTGCGGGACTTCGAATTCAATATTACAAAAAAAGCTTTTTTGCGAATTCCAGTGGTGATTCACTATTTCACTACGTCATTCGTTTCGTGAACCTACCATGAATAAGCTATGAGGTTTTTGTTTAATGATTTATTTTTAGAATGTTATTTTTCGAATTTCATTATGTACATTATAATTGTTATATTACAAGAAACATCGGTTCCTATAATACGATAGATTAACCATGATGACATGTATAATAGTATAGGTGCTATAAACACGATAGATATTCATATTATTAATAGCCGTTGTGCGGGTATTACCGTCGATAACAAACAATTTGGTGAAAACATTCTAAAAATAACTCACCAATGAAAAACCTCAAAGAACGATATTGAGAATACTGGCAAAAAGGGTGTCCAAACACGTAGAAAATGTAAACTATTGTTGTAGGAACTAAAATTCAGAAAATTTGTTTCTATAGAAATACCGGGACGGGGAATAATAATAATATCTCGACGTAATTAAACGTCATTATAAGTTAAATCATTGATGCAGTTATAAATAAAATTTCATTTGGGAAATTCTTAATCCATGGTTTTATTTTAACTAATTACAACGAAACTTTGAATTAACTGAGGGCATTGCGTGAATTTTTTCATGTACTTTATCACTTGTAAGACGGACACAACAAATGCGTGTACGTGTACAGGCCACGACGTTGCGCAGGTGAACCGTAAACAATTCACGTTCATTTTTTGTTTTATTTTTTTAACTTTTCGTCTATCCAGATATAACGCGATGAGACTCCTGAACACCTATTTGCAGTTGTTAATATGACTACTTGTCTTGAGGTCGATCAGCACACATTTTAAGATTATTTATTTATTTTATTTGAATTTAAAATTTTGGAAAACATTAAATATTTAAACAAAATCGACAGGAGTTTAGGAAACGTTAACCTAACCTAACCTAACCTAACCTAACCTAACCTAACCTAACCTAACGTCAGGAGTTTAGGAACGAGAAAATGTGTTGTTATCGATCTCAAGTAAATATTTTAATGTATTCAAATCAGTTTTCAAACGTCTTATCACGCTATCAGGTCCATCGGTAGGTCGGGACAAAAAGTGCATACAAATGAACATAAATTGTTGGTAATCTGCATTGAGTTTCGACCGAAGTCCTCTGACAATGTGTCATTATAATTATTTATTCAACATGATTTCGGTTAAGTACGATGAAGACGAGATTTATTGATAAAGTCTGCCTCGTTAAAATTTCAGGTAGAAACGCCGGTGACGCCGTGCCGTAGCAGAGTCCTAAAACCGTCATATTCGAACAGCCGCTGTTCGTCGGGAAATCGGTCGATTGGAAATCTGCAAATTCTATGGTCTCGGGAAACTCGTGGAGAATTAATCCAAAATATTTTTGTAAATTTTCGTCTGGTTTCAGTCATACGGCAGACATTCAAATACGGTTTACGAAAACCCGGTCGGAAGTGTGGAAATAACGACTTGTGGTGGTTTCGTGGTACTGGGTGGCGATGCAATAATCATTGGCGATCGTTTAGAATTTAGTTAGCTTTCCAAAAAGTTCAAAGCCAGATTTTTACCACCATTTCCCGTTGAGATATTGTGAAAAACGATTGTACAACCGTAGCTCGGAGGACGACGCGAATCACACTGGTTTACTAGTTGGCACGGTGCACTGTATATATTTACACATTTTTTAACACACTTGGTATCGCCACAGTGAACAGTCGATTGTCCATCGTTTTAAATATATACCTGAACAATTTCATCATCAACATGACAGACACCGTCGCTACAACTCCGGCTCCAGTCGCCGCATCGCCGGCCGCGAAGAAGTCTCCTGCCAAGAAGAAGTTGTCGGCTTCTAAAGTCAAGAAGACCGTTGCGTTGCACCCGACCACCGCCGTGATGGTCACGTCGGCCATCAAGGAGCTCAAGGAGAAGAAAGGTTCGTCGTTACCGGCCATCAAGAAATACTTGGCCGCCAACTACAAAGTCGATCCCGCCAAGCTGGCGCCTTTCATCAGGAAGTTTTTGAAAGCCGCCGTCGCCAACGGTACCGTCGTCCAGACCAAGGGAACCGGCGCTTCGGGACACTTCAAGTTGCCCGTCGCCGAGGTCAAGCCGAAAAAGGCCGTTGTAGCCAAAAAGAAGAAATCCATCGTCAAAAAAGTCAAAGCCGCCGGAACACCGAAGAAGAAGAAGCTCGTAGCCGCCAAGAAACCCGCGGCGGGTGAACCAGCAGCCAAAAAAGCGAAAAAGACCGCTGCGGCGAAACCCAAGGCGACTACACCAAAGAAGGCCCCAGCCAAAGCGAAAAAGCCGGCCGCCGTCAAACCCAAATCGAAGAAGACTCCGATCAAGAAAACCGCAGCTCCCAAAAAGAAGTAGTGCGGTAGTGTTAAATACTATCCATCTTCCTCCCTTAAAACGGTCCTTTTCAGGACCACCAAATTTTATGACTCGCACTTCTCTCACCAACTATTATATTTTTTCATACATTTTTGTAAGCTCTACGATTGTATGACGCGTGATTTAGAAAAACATATTTTATAAAGTCTGTTCGCGTTTGGTCGTTTCAGACTATGGACGGGTGAGACGCACCCAGTTGCGGTTTGGATTATATTGCAATTAATTAAAATAAAAACATCGGTTACAATTGTTAAGGAATTCCCAAATTCAATGTTATTTATAACCGACTAATATAAACATTTAATTACGTCGAGATACTATTGCCCGTATCGGTATTTCTATAGGTTTTTCATTGATGAGTTATTTTTACAATGTTTTTACCAAATTCCTTGTGACCCGCACAATGGCTATTAACGACATGAATATTATTTATTATCAAATTATAATGTTATATTTATATCACCTGTGACAATCGCCAATTGTGTTGACGTTCTAATAATTCAAATAAACCGAGACGTGAATAGAAAGACAAGTCGTTAAGCGGTAAATAATATAACTAAATTAAGTCGCACATTTCGTTACGTTCGGGTTATTTTCATCAAATATTTCGATACTTTCAAGTTTCAGTTCGGAGCGGGACGAAGGCAGCTGTTTCTTCGGCGGCGGACATCTGAACGTCTGTCCTTGATACATATGACACAGCTCTACGTTTCATCGGAAGAGTCGGTGTTTACGCGTAAGTTTGTTTTAATTTTATTTTAGTGCTCAAATTTACCATTTTAGACTTGAATTGAATTAAATATTTATCGACACGGACGATTTGCTAACTCGGTGACGTATAAACGATTTAAATAATAATAACATTTTAATTACGTCGGTACATTATTGCTTGTGTCGGTATTTCTTTAGGTTTTTCATTGATGAGTTATTTTTAGAACGTTTTTACCAAATTCCTTGTTATCGACGGTAATAGCTGCACGGCGGCTATTAATGATACGAATATAAATCGTATTTATAGTATACTATTATATGTTTTCCAAGAAACATCATAGGGACCGATAAAATCCTTGAATAACCGGACGCCATTTTTTTTCGTGAATTTCTTTTTTACCCGACTATTTGCGTATGAATTATGCTGAAAAATACGGTTGAATCAGCGTTCGACGACGCTCAGCTGCTGTTTAGAACTCAACGCATTACCTACGTCATGTATTTTAAAATTTCATTCGAGTTTATTATTCAATAACAACCAATTTTTCTGGAGCCCTTATCAGTGTCACCAATGTATATGTCACCAGTAAAATATTACTACATATTTCAATGATACGTTTTGTGAAATTGTAAATTTTGCACGTTGTAATTTTGTGTTATTTAGCTACCTATTATCTATAGGTTTTGAGGTTAAAAAAAAAATCTAATAAAATTCGAAATTTACTTGTACCTATAAATAGCTCAAAAAGAGTAAAAATATTTTAATAATAATATTGTAAGATGTGTGGAAAATATAAATAAAAATATAATTTTTTTATCATAAATAAAATAAAATGTCATCTTGCCACCTGGGATATTATGATAATGTTATAATAAAAAATAAAAAAAACCCTTTTTTTAATGTTAAAAATATTACAATGCCGTTGTCGTACTTTTGGTACAACCGTGGCACTTGAACCAGAATTTGGCGGATGGTCGTTTTTGTTATTTGGATAGACTATATTATTTAATTTGGATAACTGTCGGGAATCGAATAATTCAACAGTGTAACAATATCCACGAGACCACGACGTATAAAACATACATTATAATTATACACGACACTAGCAGCCGATTATCGTCTGTTTATTTATAGATACTTTTGACCCGCGTTCTGGGGAAGTTTGATGAATAGGTACGCCATTTACCGAGTAAACACTGACATTGTTATAAATATATTTTTATTACTGATAGTCGATAAATAAACAATAATTATCCAGGATTCTCGGTGTTTATATGGCTTCAATTACGTAAGATACCGATTGTACCTAATTAAAAACCCGAAAGACCCATGTTGACATTACAGTCTGGTTAGGTATAGCTATTACTCACAGTCGCTCAAATATATATTAACGTTAATTTTTTCATTACCACTTATCGACCGACAGTTAACACATAATAATGAAATTTGCCGTGCCCATACGATTGGTTATTTTTAGCATGTTTTTGCCAAATCTCGTGTTTTCGACGGTAAAACCCGCACAACGTCTATTAATATCCATCGCATTTATAATAATACACACGATATTATATCATTCTATCAAAGAAGAACTCGATGTTTTAGTAAATTTCTTACGTAACCGGACAGCATTTTTTTTCGTTAACTATCCCGATAATCACGCAGTGCTCCCCGCTCTGTACACACTGCAAATGTTCAAAATATTCTACATGCGATAGTTTTAGTTCAAAAATAATGGTTGTTAGAGAACAGAAATTTTATAGCGATTGGTGGCCCTGAAAAGGGCCGTTTTAGTTGAGTAATGATATTTCACAAAACGGGAGACTTATTTGGAGCTGGTGTACTTGGTCACAGCCTTGGTTCCTTCACTGACGGCGTGCTTGGCCAATTCACCGGGCAACAAGAGTCGGACGGCAGTTTGGATTTCCCGGCTGGTAATGGTCGAACGTTTGTTGTAGTGGGCCAGACGACTGGATTCGGCGGCGATGCGCTCGAACAGGTCGTTGACGAAGCTGTTCATGATGCTCATGGCTTTGGACGAGACTCCGGTGTCGGGATGTACTTGTTTCAACACTTTGTAGATGTAGATTGCGTACGATTCTTTCCTCTTGGGCTTGCGCTTCTTGTCGGACTTGGCGATGTTCTTTTGTGCCTTGCCGGACGACTTCTTCATTGCTTTGCCCGCCGATTTTCCTCCTGGAGCCATTTCGAATAATTGTAAATAGACTTGTTGACGACTGAAACGTTGTGTACTGAGTGATAATTTGACATTACATCACTGGGTATATATTACCAAACCCAAGCGACATTCCGTTCGTTTATTGGTGTAAAAACCCACAGTGATGACGGTATAAATAGAATCGTCGATTAGTCCATAACAACGGAAAATGGAAATTTCTCCACGAGTACGTTTCACGATTATGTCGAACGAAAACCACAACGTTTGGTAATGAAAATCAACCGAACGGTGTGACGTAGTATCGTAGTGTTGTTATCTCTGTCCAATCACAGAATTGCTGTCCACAATTTTACTATATAAACGAAAATTTCGGGAAAATTATATATCATCATTCAACGTTCAGTTCACATCCGAGCAAGACGTCCTCTGCCAACTACTCTACAGCCAGCCGTTCACACCGCTTCAACAGGGCAACAGCGCCCACGGTTCACACCACGAACCTACAACCTCAAAACAGCCGTTCTCACTGCTTCAACAGGGCTCCAGCGCCCACGGTTCACACCACGAACCTTCAACTCAAACAGCCGTTTTCACCGCTCTCCAACAGGGCACCAGCGCCCACAAGTAAGCCGTCGCGGAAGCGACGTCCCTCCGTTTTAGCTGTCGTGGGGCCGCGCCCTCACATAGCCACAGCATCCCATCCCCTCCCTTTAACACACACACCCACGCCTATCAAACATGGGCAAAAAACGCAAAGGGGGAAACCCTCCTACCAACCACTTACTTAAAATATCACGTCAACGTTCTGCTCCCCCCTCTCCAACTCCGTCAGGAACTTCTGGCTCCGAAACTCTAGACTCCTTTTCTGACTCAAGCATCTCGACTCAACACTCTCATTCCTCACTAAACTCCGTACTATCTACAGATACATTACTTCCTGCATCAACCAACCCCGTCCCAACAACCCAATCACCGTACAAATCTCCAACAATCCCCAGACCACCTCCCATAATCCTGAGCTCCGTTTCCTGGCGTAAGGTCGCGCCCACCATTTACGCACTCCCCAACTTGCAACCAAGCTCTCTGTCGGCCAAGGCCTCCGGCGAACGGGTGACCTTAAAGGCCGCCGATGCGACCCTTTTCCGGCTAATCCAAAAAACCCTACTGAAACTTAGTATCGAATTCCACACCTTTTCACTCCCCGAAGAACGATCCCTTAAGGTAGTTCTGAAGGGAATACCCAATGACATAACCTCTGATGAACTCAAGGACGAACTTGAGTCCCTGGGTTTTTCCGTTAAATTCGTCCGCCGCTTTGGAACCCCAGACAAACCAATGCCTATATGTCTCGTGCATATCGCTGCCAACCCGACTGCCAAGGATATATTTCTCCTCACTAACTTGTTCTACTTAGAAATCTCGGTCGAACCCCTTAAACCCTCCGGCCCAGCCCAGTGCTTCTCGTGCCAACGCTTTGGCCATGGTTCCCGTAACTGTGGTCACCCGCCACGGTGTGTTAAATGCGCTGGTAACCACGCTGCCAACGTCTGCCCCAAAACCCCTGAACTTGCTCCGACTTGCTGCAACTGTGGCGGTCCGCACACGGCAAACTTTCGAGGCTGCCCCCACTTCTTGGCCCAAAAACAGCAAGTATCTCCACCACCGAACCAAAAGTCCGCCCAACAACAAGTCTCACAGCCAATCCCGACCTCTCCTCCACCACCACCTCCCCACCAGCAAAACTCTACAATCACTTACTCTGCAGCAACTTCTAAATCAGCGAACACTTCTCTAGTTTCTCCAGTCCCACAATTTAACTTACCAATTATTCTCAACCTGCTCACCAACCTACTGACTGCACTATCTAACAATCAAGATCCAAAATCACTCATAGAAACTACAATTAAAACATTCCTGTCCATTCTCTCACCCCAAAATGAATAACTTAAAAATCCTATTTTGGAACTCCAACGGTATCAAAAACAAACTCAACGAACTACGCTCCCTCGCTCTCCTACTGAAAACTGACATAATCCTACTAAACGAAACCCGTCTATCTCCTTCTACCCAACTTCACATTCCAAATTTCTTCACATACAGGAATGACCTGCCGCCCGTCCGCGGCTCGCCTGCTCACGGCGGCACGGCTGTTCTAATCCACCGACGCATCATTCACCAACCTATAACTCTTAACACACTCATTCAAACCTCTTCTGTCCTCATCCAACTAAACGGCCACGAAGTCCTTGTATCAGCGGTATACAAACCACCAGGTGCAACACTCACGTCTCACGACTTGGACTTGTTGACCCAAAGTGCCGAATGGCAAATCTCTGCAGGTGACTACAACGCCAAACACCCTCTCTGGTATAGCCACTCGACAAACGCTGCCGGTCGCGTACTTTTCGACCACGTTCAACAATCGGACTATACCATTACTGCTCCCTCATCCCCCACACACTTCCCGACAAACGCTAGATACAGACCTGACATACTTGACATAGCACTCGTTCGACTACCTTATCCTACTCAAATCGACAACCTCAACGAGCTATCTTCTGACCACAACCCTATCCTTCTGGAGACCTTGTGTACTCCGGTATCATCGTCCCCTCCAACGACTATCCGCTTCATTAACTGGACAAAATACAAGACAATCCTATCCAACTTACCAAACCCAACTGAACGACCGACCATCAACAGTGAGTCGATCGACTTGGCAATTGATACTCTCACCAAAAACATTCAACACGCGATCGAAGCTAGCGTATTTACCCCTAAACACAAAAACTCTTCCTTTTTACTACCTGACTACATAAAACTTGAAATAACGGAAAAAAACCAATTACGCCGTCAATGGCAAAGAAACCGTGACCCGACTACCAAACGTCAACTTAACGCCAAAATCTCACTAATCAGAACTTTACTCGAAACTCACAAAACTGACCAGTGGGACATTTTTCTTAATTCTCTTGACCATCAGGACGGCTCTATATACAAACTAAACAAATGTCTCCTCCACAAACGTCCTGCATCCCACCCTCTCACCGGCCCCAACGGTCTAGTTTTTCCGGCCATCGATCGAGCCGAGCTGATAGCTGACTCTCTCGAACTCCAATTCCAACCAAACCCTGGTCCCGACCTTCCAGAAGTTTCTGCCCACTCCAACTTACTTCGAAACATAAGTATCACCAAATCTAATTTATTCACCACCCCTGGCACAATCCAAAAAAATCATAAACAACCTCCGCAAAAAGAAAGCCCCTGGTGTCGATCTCATCACCAACACTGCTCTTAAATTTCTACCGAATAACATTCTACTTTCCTTAACACAAGTTATAAATTGCTCCCTCAGAATTTGCTACTTTCCACGTGCTTGGAAAAAAGCAGTAATAATTTCCATCCCTAAGCCGGGTAAAGATCACAAACTTCCCGAAAATTACCGACCCATCGCTCTACTCTCCTCAATATCAAAAATTTACGAACGAATCATCCTCTCTCACCTTCAAACCAATCTTCGAGACAAAATCCGCCCAGAACAATTTGCTTTCAGACCTGAACACTCTACCACTCTACAACTGACCAAACTTACTCACCAACTTAGTCAGAACTTTAACAAAAACGTTAACACCGCCTCCATTTTCCTTGACGTGGAAAAAGCCTTCGACCGGGTCTGGCACGTCGGCCTCCTCTACAAACTGTCCCAACTCAACATCTCGACTGAAATCGTTAAAATCATCGAATCCTTTCTCACTGACCGCACTTTTGTCACAAAAATCGAAGACTCATTCTCGTCCACCAGACACATACTCGCAGGCGTCCCTCAAGGATCCTGCCTTTCACCTACTCTCTACTTGACTTACATTAACGACATACCAACAACTCCTAAAGCTCACCTCTCACTATTCGCTGACGACACTATGTTCTTTACTTTCGACAAAAACCCGAAACGCGCAGCCATACAATTACAACACCAACTCAACCTAGCTACCACATGGTTTCATCGCTGGAAAATCAAAATAAACCCTACCAAAACAATAGGTATTCTTTTCGGACGTTCCAATACTACTCACATCCCACCACTACTACTCGACAACCATCCAGTGACTTGGTCCAATCATGCCAAATACCTCGGCGTTACAATAGGACGCAAACTCACCTTCGACAAACACGTTCAAGACATCACCAAAAAAGCCACTCGCGTCCGCGGAATTCTTTACCCCATTCTCAACCGTTCTAGCCCTGTCCCAAAATCTTCAAAGCTCAATATTCTAAAACTCTACGTCTCTCCAATTCTTTCATATGCTGGCCCCTCTTGGGCTCCTTTCATCGGTCCCTCACATTGGAGACGTATCGAATCTGTTCAAAACATCGGCATTCGCACGATAACGGGTTTACCCACCATCGTTAAAAATTCGGTCCTTCTAAAATCGACAAATTTCAAATCTATTCAAAACTCCATTCGTTCCCAAACCAAATCAATGTTCTACAAAAATTCTTTCTCGAATCATACTTACATCCGACTTCTAGGTAAAACACACCCTCCCCCAAATACTAAACGTAAATTGAAACCCTACCCACTCTCTTGGGCAGACCAATAAATCTAACCATTTCTTCTTAATTTCCATCCACTAGTAGAGGCACAAGCCTGGAATAGTAAACGGCATAGCCATCCCTTTCAAAGCAAAGCAAAGCAAAAAATTATACATCAGTCTCATCTAGTATCGAATCTGAACCATACCAAGCACTATAAAATCATGAGCGGACGCGGCAAAGCAGGAAAATCGAAGGGAGGCAAATCCAAGACCAGGTCGTCCCGCGCCGGACTCCAGTTCCCGGTCGGTCGTATCCATCGTCTGTTGAGAAAAGGAAACTACGCCGAACGTGTCGGAGCCGGAGCACCGGTATACCTGGCCGCCGTCATGGAGTACTTGGCAGCTGAAGTTTTGGAGTTGGCCGGTAACGCGGCCCGTGACAACAAGAAGTCTCGTATCATCCCCAGACATTTGCAATTGGCCATCAGGAACGACGAGGAGTTGAACAAATTGTTGTCCGGAGTGACCATCGCTCAAGGTGGTGTGTTGCCCAACATCCAAGCCGTGCTCTTGCCCAAGAAGACCGAGAAGAAGGCTTAACTTTGATACCCCTTACCCAACAAACACAGTTAATAAAACGGCCCTTTTCAGGGCCACCAAAATCAAAACAAACGTCCGTCCGAAGTTTTTTCAGCAGATGCACTAGACAGTGTAGGTAGTACTACACGTGTAGCTGTTGTTGCTTTCAGATTTTTAAGCGAATGCCTTGACATTTTTTAATCGAGACCGGGCGCGATTTTACATTAAATACACTTGGATAACGATTCTGAAGTGACTTAATTCCATTTCCTTCATATTTCGAGGAAGCCGTCACGTCTTGTGGCCTTTAACCTTAAAAATCGGATTAATAAAAAATGATCACATCGAATTATTAATAGGTACACTGTCAAAATAAGATGGCTCGTCGTCAAACGAATGTTTCTAATTAGACGCTAATTTTACTCAAATATGGCTACGCTGACCACTGGCGGCTTACAAAACAACGTTTTTATTAAAAAATTATATTTTTTATCCTTATAATTTTTTAAGTTTTTTACTCTTTTATACGACAACGTGGTGTTTTTTAATTTTATATTCCAAAGCAGAATATTTTTCTTAGTATTTCGATACATAGAAGTGGACAAACATTTCGCGGGGTAACCCCGTAACACTCCACTCCGCTCATCTAAACTTTAAATACTTATAACTCATCAACTACTCGTCCCAAATTCGGTTTTCATGTATCGAAACACCAAGAAAAATATTCTGCTTTGGAATATAAAATTAAAAAACACTATGTTGTCGTATAAAAAAGTAAAAATCTAAAAAAATTATAAGGATAAAAAATATTTAAAAATATAATTTTTTTAATAAAAACGTTGTTTTATAAGCGATTTGAAACGATGTAAAAAAAAAAAAAAATTTACACTTTATGAAATATTGATTGTTGTTTGATAAAAGAATCGCCCGGTGTTAACTGTATAAGTAGAACAAAATATTTTGACGGTTTGATTGTGACATTAAAAATAATCTAGTTATGTTGTATAATTTGACAAGACGGTAATCAGATGATTAGCAATCAAACAATGAAATACAAAATGAATTCTAAAAATATTCTAATAGGTATCTGTTTTCGGTTATTTGGGAAATGACGACGCGATAAAGTATCGAGATTAGTACTTAACTGTATTGTAAATACCGTGATGCGGGTATTACCGTCGATAACAAGACATTTGGAAAAACATTCTAAAAATAACCCCTTTGTATGGTTAGGTTAGGTAACCTAACCTAACCGGGACAATTCCGTTATTATGTGTTGTTGTCTGTCGATCCGTGGTAATGAAAATATTAATATCAACACGTGAGCGACTGAATAAGTTATACCTAACCATATTATTATACCCGTCTACAATGTCAACATGGGTCTTTCGGAATTTTTAATTAGATACTATCGGTGTTTTACTTAATTGAAGCCATGTAAACACCGAGAATCCTGGACAATTATTGTTTATTGATCGATAATAAAAATGTCAATGTTTACATGGTAGTAAATGGCGTACACCTATTTATCAAACTTCGTGACAAGAGTATCTATAAATAAACAGACGGTAGTCCGCCGGCTGGTGGTGTCGTGTATTATAACGTATGTTTTAAACGTCGTGGTCTCGTGGATATTGTCACACCGTTGAATTATTCGATTCCTGATCTTATAATTTTGGCCTGGGTTGTTCATTTATTATTGTCCGGTTTTGTAAAATATGTATATAATAGAAATATACTGCCGCTAATGCAAAACTAACACAATCACTATTATACGTGCCCATCGCCAGAATACAAGTACGTATTGGTGGCCCTGAAAAGGGCCTTTTTAAGGTATGATAACTAATGACGATGATCAAAGTTAAGCACGTTCACCGCGGATACGACGGGCCAACTGGATGTCCTTTGGCATGATGGTGACACGCTTGGCGTGGATCGCGCAAAGATTGGTGTCTTCGAACAGACCTACCAAGTATGCCTCGCTAGCTTCTTGCAACGCCATGACCGCGGAGCTCTGGAAACGCAGGTCGGTCTTGAAGTCCTGGGCGATCTCGCGCACTAGACGTTGGAACGGCAATTTGCGGATCAAAAGTTCTGTGCTCTTCTGATAACGACGGATTTCACGGAGGGCAACGGTTCCCGGACGGTAACGATGTGGTTTTTTCACTCCTCCGGTGGCGGGTGCGCTCTTACGTGCGGCTTTGGTGGCCAACTGTTTCCTGGGCGCCTTTCCGCCGGTAGATTTACGAGCTGTCTGCTTGGTACGTGCCATTGCGCTGCTGGATTAGATTGTTCTGGATTGGTGTGCAAAACGTGGATGTCGGACGACTGATGTGGTTCGAACACACTGTCGACCGGTATATATACGTAAATGGGAACGGTATGCGTCGTCCTCATTGGACGATGTTTAACGTTTAGAATTTTAGCGGCGGGGGTGGGGGGATAACCGGTCATGGTTCCGATTGGTGGTTCGGTGTCGTGAGAAACGTTTAAAAGGGACTGCGACCTGAAGAAAAGTATCAGTCAACGTTCAGTTCACATCCGAGCAAGTTGTCCAACACTATTTCCAACATTCAAAATGACAGGACGAGGCAAAGGAGGAAAAGGTCTGGGAAAAGGAGGCGCGAAACGTCATCGTAAAGTGCTCCGTGATAACATCCAGGGAATCACCAAGCCCGCCATCCGTCGGTTGGCTCGCCGAGGCGGTGTTAAACGTATTTCCGGTTTGATCTACGAAGAGACCCGTGGAGTTCTGAAGGTATTCCTGGAAAACGTGATCCGTGACGCAGTCACGTACACCGAGCACGCCAAGAGGAAGACCGTCACCGCCATGGACGTCGTGTACGCTCTCAAACGACAAGGTCGTACTCTGTACGGTTTCGGAGGTTAAATACTTACTTCTGAAGTTTAAAAACATCTTAAAAAGGCCCTTTTCAGGGCCACCATATGATGATGCCATAATATGTCGTTTATAGTACCTTAGAATAAAGAAATATTCCGTTCAAGTTGGTGGTTATTCGTAGGCGTAAATGATAATTCCCAATTTGTTTAAGAAAACACGCGGAATAACGCTCCGAATATAATAGATTATATTCTATAATATTTTTTTTTCATGATTATAATTGAAATACTACCGTAAGTCAAAACATAGAAATAACGTTACGCTGATAACCGTAATCTTGTTATGATATTATTATATTGCGGGACTTCGAATTCAATATTACAAAAAAAGCTTTTTTGCGAATTCCAGTGGTGATTCACTATTTCACTACGTCATTCGTTTCGTGAACCTACCATGAATAAGCTATGAGGTTTTTGTTTAATGATTTATTTTTAGAATGTTATTTTTCGAATTTCATTATGTACATTATAATTGTTATATTACAAGAAACATCGGTTCCTATAATACGATAGATTAACCATGATGACATGTATAATAGTATAGGTGCTATAAACACGATAGATATTCATATTATTAATAGCCGTTGTGCGGGTATTACCGTCGATAACAAACAATTTGGTGAAAACATTCTAAAAATAACTCACCAATGAAAAACCTCAAAGAACGATATTGAGAATACTGGCAAAAAGGGTGTCCAAACACGTAGAAAATGTAAACTATTGTTGTAGGAACTAAAATTCAGAAAATTTGTTTCTATAGAAATACCGGGACGGGGAATAATAATAATATCTCGACGTAATTAAACGTCATTATAAGTTAAATCATTGATGCAGTTATAAATAAAATTTCATTTGGGAAATTCTTAATCCATGGTTTTATTTTAACTAATTACAACGAAACTTTGAATTAACTGAGGGCATTGCGTGAATTTTTTCATGTACTTTATCACTTGTAAGACGGACACAACAAATGCGTGTACGTGTACAGGCCACGACGTTGCGCAGGTGAACCGTAAACAATTCACGTTCATTTTTTGTTTTATTTTTTTAACTTTTCGTCTATCCAGATATAACGCGATGAGACTCCTGAACACCTATTTGCAGTTGTTAATATGACTACTTGTCTTGAGGTCGATCAGCACACATTTTAAGATTATTTATTTATTTTATTTGAATTTAAAATTTTGGAAAACATTAAATATTTAAACAAAATCGACAGGAGTTTAGGAAACGTTAACCTAACCTAACCTAACCTAACCTAACCTAACCTAACCTAACGTCAGGAGTTTAGGAACGAGAAAATGTGTTGTTATCGATCTCAAGTAAATATTTTAATGTATTCAAATCAGTTTTCAAACGTCTTATCACGCTATCAGGTCCATCGGTAGGTCGGGACAAAAAGTGCATACAAATGAACATAAATTGTTGGTAATCTGCATTGAGTTTCGACCGAAGTCCTCTGACAATGTGTCATTATAATTATTTATTCAACATGATTTCGGTTAAGTACGATGAAGACGAGATTTATTGATAAAGTCTGCCTCGTTAAAATTTCAGGTAGAAACGCCGGTGACGCCGTGCCGTAGCAGAGTCCTAAAACCGTCATATTCGAACAGCCGCTGTTCGTCGGGAAATCGGTCGATTGGAAATCTGCAAATTCTATGGTCTCGGGAAACTCGTGGAGAATTAATCCAAAATATTTTTGTAAATTTTCGTCTGGTTTCAGTCATACGGCAGACATTCAAATACGGTTTACGAAAACCCGGTCGGAAGTGTGGAAATAACGACTTGTGGTGGTTTCGTGGTACTGGGTGGCGATGCAATAATCATTGGCGATCGTTTAGAATTTAGTTAGCTTTCCAAAAAGTTCAAAGCCAGATTTTTACCACCATTTCCCGTTGAGATATTGTGAAAAACGATTGTACAACCGTAGCTCGGAGGACGACGCGAATCACACTGGTTTACTAGTTGGCACGGTGCACTGTATATATTTACACATTTTTTAACACACTTGGTATCGCCACAGTGAACAGTCGATTGTCCATCGTTTTAAATATATACCTGAACAATTTCATCATCAACATGACAGACACCGTCGCTACAACTCCGGCTCCAGTCGCCGCATCGCCGGCCGCGAAGAAGTCTCCTGCCAAGAAGAAGTTGTCGGCTTCTAAAGTCAAGAAGACCGTTGCGTTGCACCCGACCACCGCCGTGATGGTCACGTCGGCCATCAAGGAGCTCAAGGAGAAGAAAGGTTCGTCGTTACCGGCCATCAAGAAATACTTGGCCGCCAACTACAAAGTCGATCCCGCCAAGCTGGCGCCTTTCATCAGGAAGTTTTTGAAAGCCGCCGTCGCCAACGGTACCGTCGTCCAGACCAAGGGAACCGGCGCTTCGGGACACTTCAAGTTGCCCGTCGCCGAGGTCAAGCCGAAAAAGGCCGTTGTAGCCAAAAAGAAGAAATCCATCGTCAAAAAAGTCAAAGCCGCCGGAACACCGAAGAAGAAGAAGCTCGTAGCCGCCAAGAAACCCGCGGCGGGTGAACCAGCAGCCAAAAAAGCGAAAAAGACCGCTGCGGCGAAACCCAAGGCGACTACACCAAAGAAGGCCCCAGCCAAAGCGAAAAAGCCGGCCGCCGTCAAACCCAAATCGAAGAAGACTCCGATCAAGAAAACCGCAGCTCCCAAAAAGAAGTAGTGCGGTAGTGTTAAATACTATCCATCTTCCTCCCTTAAAACGGTCCTTTTCAGGACCACCAAATTTTATGACTCGCACTTCTCTCACCAACTATTATATTTTTTCATACATTTTTGTAAGCTCTACGATTGTATGACGCGTGATTTAGAAAAACATATTTTATAAAGTCTGTTCGCGTTTGGTCGTTTCAGACTATGGACGGGTGAGACGCACCCAGTTGCGGTTTGGATTATATTGCAATTAATTAAAATAAAAACATCGGTTACAATTGTTAAGGAATTCCCAAATTCAATGTTATTTATAACCGACTAATATAAACATTTAATTACGTCGAGATACTATTGCCCGTATCGGTATTTCTATAGGTTTTTCATTGATGAGTTATTTTTACAATGTTTTTACCAAATTCCTTGTGACCCGCACAATGGCTATTAACGACATGAATATTATTTATTATCAAATTATAATGTTATATTTATATCACCTGTGACAATCGCCAATTGTGTTGACGTTCTAATAATTCAAATAAACCGAGACGTGAATAGAAAGACAAGTCGTTAAGCGGTAAATAATATAACTAAATTAAGTCGCACATTTCGTTACGTTCGGGTTATTTTCATCAAATATTTCGATACTTTCAAGTTTCAGTTCGGAGCGGGACGAAGGCAGCTGTTTCTTCGGCGGCGGACATCTGAACGTCTGTCCTTGATACATATGACACAGCTCTACGTTTCATCGGAAGAGTCGGTGTTTACGCGTAAGTTTGTTTTAATTTTATTTTAGTGCTCAAATTTACCATTTTAGACTTGAATTGAATTAAATATTTATCGACACGGACGATTTGCTAACTCGGTGACGTATAAACGATTTAAATAATAATAACATTTTAATTACGTCGGTACATTATTGCTTGTGTCGGTATTTCTTTAGGTTTTTCATTGATGAGTTATTTTTAGAACGTTTTTACCAAATTCCTTGTTATCGACGGTAATAGCTGCACGGCGGCTATTAATGATACGAATATAAATCGTATTTATAGTATACTATTATATGTTTTCCAAGAAACATCATAGGGACCGATAAAATCCTTGAATAACCGGACGCCATTTTTTTTCGTGAATTTCTTTTTTACCCGACTATTTGCGTATGAATTATGCTGAAAAATACGGTTGAATCAGCGTTCGACGACGCTCAGCTGCTGTTTAGAACTCAACGCATTACCTACGTCATGTATTTTAAAATTTCATTCGAGTTTATTATTCAATAACAACCAATTTTTCTGGAGCCCTTATCAGTGTCACCAATGTATATGTCACCAGTAAAATATTACTACATATTTCAATGATACGTTTTGTGAAATTGTAAATTTTGCACGTTGTAATTTTGTGTTATTTAGCTACCTATTATCTATAGGTTTTGAGGTTAAAAAAAAAATCTAATAAAATTCGAAATTTACTTGTACCTATAAATAGCTCAAAAAGAGTAAAAATATTTTAATAATAATATTGTAAGATGTGTGGAAAATATAAATAAAAATATAATTTTTTTATCATAAATAAAATAAAATGTCATCTTGCCACCTGGGATATTATGATAATGTTATAATAAAAAATAAAAAAAACCCTTTTTTTAATGTTAAAAATATTACAATGCCGTTGTCGTACTTTTGGTACAACCGTGGCACTTGAACCAGAATTTGGCGGATGGTCGTTTTTGTTATTTGGATAGACTATATTATTTAATTTGGATAACTGTCGGGAATCGAATAATTCAACAGTGTAACAATATCCACGAGACCACGACGTATAAAACATACATTATAATTATACACGACACTAGCAGCCGATTATCGTCTGTTTATTTATAGATACTTTTGACCCGCGTTCTGGGGAAGTTTGATGAATAGGTACGCCATTTACCGAGTAAACACTGACATTGTTATAAATATATTTTTATTACTGATAGTCGATAAATAAACAATAATTATCCAGGATTCTCGGTGTTTATATGGCTTCAATTACGTAAGATACCGATTGTACCTAATTAAAAACCCGAAAGACCCATGTTGACATTACAGTCTGGTTAGGTATAGCTATTACTCACAGTCGCTCAAATATATATTAACGTTAATTTTTTCATTACCACTTATCGACCGACAGTTAACACATAATAATGAAATTTGCCGTGCCCATACGATTGGTTATTTTTAGCATGTTTTTGCCAAATCTCGTGTTTTCGACGGTAAAACCCGCACAACGTCTATTAATATCCATCGCATTTATAATAATACACACGATATTATATCATTCTATCAAAGAAGAACTCGATGTTTTAGTAAATTTCTTACGTAACCGGACAGCATTTTTTTTCGTTAACTATCCCGATAATCACGCAGTGCTCCCCGCTCTGTACACACTGCAAATGTTCAAAATATTCTACATGCGATAGTTTTAGTTCAAAAATAATGGTTGTTAGAGAACAGAAATTTTATAGCGATTGGTGGCCCTGAAAAGGGCCGTTTTAGTTGAGTAATGATATTTCACAAAACGGGAGACTTATTTGGAGCTGGTGTACTTGGTCACAGCCTTGGTTCCTTCACTGACGGCGTGCTTGGCCAATTCACCGGGCAACAAGAGTCGGACGGCAGTTTGGATTTCCCGGCTGGTAATGGTCGAACGTTTGTTGTAGTGGGCCAGACGACTGGATTCGGCGGCGATGCGCTCGAACAGGTCGTTGACGAAGCTGTTCATGATGCTCATGGCTTTGGACGAGACTCCGGTGTCGGGATGTACTTGTTTCAACACTTTGTAGATGTAGATTGCGTACGATTCTTTCCTCTTGGGCTTGCGCTTCTTGTCGGACTTGGCGATGTTCTTTTGTGCCTTGCCGGACGACTTCTTCATTGCTTTGCCCGCCGATTTTCCTCCTGGAGCCATTTCGAATAATTGTAAATAGACTTGTTGACGACTGAAACGTTGTGTACTGAGTGATAATTTGACATTACATCACTGGGTATATATTACCAAACCCAAGCGACATTCCGTTCGTTTATTGGTGTAAAAACCCACAGTGATGACGGTATAAATAGAATCGTCGATTAGTCCATAACAACGGAAAATGGAAATTTCTCCACGAGTACGTTTCACGATTATGTCGAACGAAAACCACAACGTTTGGTAATGAAAATCAACCGAACGGTGTGACGTAGTATCGTAGTGTTGTTATCTCTGTCCAATCACAGAATTGCTGTCCACAATTTTACTATATAAACGAAAATTTCGGGAAAATTATACATCAGTCTCATCTAGTATCGAATCTGAACCATACCAAGCACTATAAAATCATGAGCGGACGCGGCAAAGCAGGAAAATCGAAGGGAGGCAAATCCAAGACCAGGTCGTCCCGCGCCGGACTCCAGTTCCCGGTCGGTCGTATCCATCGTCTGTTGAGAAAAGGAAACTACGCCGAACGTGTCGGAGCCGGAGCACCGGTATACCTGGCCGCCGTCATGGAGTACTTGGCAGCTGAAGTTTTGGAGTTGGCCGGTAACGCGGCCCGTGACAACAAGAAGTCTCGTATCATCCCCAGACATTTGCAATTGGCCATCAGGAACGACGAGGAGTTGAACAAATTGTTGTCCGGAGTGACCATCGCTCAAGGTGGTGTGTTGCCCAACATCCAAGCCGTGCTCTTGCCCAAGAAGACCGAGAAGAAGGCTTAACTTTGATACCCCTTACCCAACAAACACAGTTAATAAAACGGCCCTTTTCAGGGCCACCAAAATCAAAACAAACGTCCGTCCGAAGTTTTTTCAGCAGATGCACTAGACAGTGTAGGTAGTACTACACGTGTAGCTGTTGTTGCTTTCAGATTTTTAAGCGAATGCCTTGACATTTTTTAATCGAGACCGGGCGCGATTTTACATTAAATACACTTGGATAACGATTCTGAAGTGACTTAATTCCATTTCCTTCATATTTCGAGGAAGCCGTCACGTCTTGTGGCCTTTAACCTTAAAAATCGGATTAATAAAAAATGATCACATCGAATTATTAATAGGTACACTGTCAAAATAAGATGGCTCGTCGTCAAACGAATGTTTCTAATTAGACGCTAATTTTACTCAAATATGGCTACGCTGACCACTGGCGGCTTACAAAACAACGTTTTTATTAAAAAATTATATTTTTTATCCTTATAATTTTTTAAGTTTTTTACTCTTTTATACGACAACGTGGTGTTTTTTAATTTTATATTCCAAAGCAGAATATTTTTCTTAGTATTTCGATACATAGAAGTGGACAAACATTTCGCGGGGTAACCCCGTAACACTCCACTCCGCTCATCTAAACTTTAAATACTTATAACTCATCAACTACTCGTCCCAAATTCGGTTTTCATGTATCGAAACACCAAGAAAAATATTCTGCTTTGGAATATAAAATTAAAAAACACTATGTTGTCGTATAAAAAAGTAAAAATCTAAAAAAATTATAAGGATAAAAAATATTTAAAAATATAATTTTTTTAATAAAAACGTTGTTTTATAAGCGATTTGAAACGATGTAAAAAAAAAAAAAAATTTACACTTTATGAAATATTGATTGTTGTTTGATAAAAGAATCGCCCGGTGTTAACTGTATAAGTAGAACAAAATATTTTGACGGTTTGATTGTGACATTAAAAATAATCTAGTTATGTTGTATAATTTGACAAGACGGTAATCAGATGATTAGCAATCAAACAATGAAATACAAAATGAATTCTAAAAATATTCTAATAGGTATCTGTTTTCGGTTATTTGGGAAATGACGACGCGATAAAGTATCGAGATTAGTACTTAACTGTATTGTAAATACCGTGATGCGGGTATTACCGTCGATAACAAGACATTTGGAAAAACATTCTAAAAATAACCCCTTTGTATGGTTAGGTTAGGTAACCTAACCTAACCGGGACAATTCCGTTATTATGTGTTGTTGTCTGTCGATCCGTGGTAATGAAAATATTAATATCAACACGTGAGCGACTGAATAAGTTATACCTAACCATATTATTATACCCGTCTACAATGTCAACATGGGTCTTTCGGAATTTTTAATTAGATACTATCGGTGTTTTACTTAATTGAAGCCATGTAAACACCGAGAATCCTGGACAATTATTGTTTATTGATCGATAATAAAAATGTCAATGTTTACATGGTAGTAAATGGCGTACACCTATTTATCAAACTTCGTGACAAGAGTATCTATAAATAAACAGACGGTAGTCCGCCGGCTGGTGGTGTCGTGTATTATAACGTATGTTTTAAACGTCGTGGTCTCGTGGATATTGTCACACCGTTGAATTATTCGATTCCTGATCTTATAATTTTGGCCTGGGTTGTTCATTTATTATTGTCCGGTTTTGTAAAATATGTATATAATAGAAATATACTGCCGCTAATGCAAAACTAACACAATCACTATTATACGTGCCCATCGCCAGAATACAAGTACGTATTGGTGGCCCTGAAAAGGGCCTTTTTAAGGTATGATAACTAATGACGATGATCAAAGTTAAGCACGTTCACCGCGGATACGACGGGCCAACTGGATGTCCTTTGGCATGATGGTGACACGCTTGGCGTGGATCGCGCAAAGATTGGTGTCTTCGAACAGACCTACCAAGTATGCCTCGCTAGCTTCTTGCAACGCCATGACCGCGGAGCTCTGGAAACGCAGGTCGGTCTTGAAGTCCTGGGCGATCTCGCGCACTAGACGTTGGAACGGCAATTTGCGGATCAAAAGTTCTGTGCTCTTCTGATAACGACGGATTTCACGGAGGGCAACGGTTCCCGGACGGTAACGATGTGGTTTTTTCACTCCTCCGGTGGCGGGTGCGCTCTTACGTGCGGCTTTGGTGGCCAACTGTTTCCTGGGCGCCTTTCCGCCGGTAGATTTACGAGCTGTCTGCTTGGTACGTGCCATTGCGCTGCTGGATTAGATTGTTCTGGATTGGTGTGCAAAACGTGGATGTCGGACGACTGATGTGGTTCGAACACACTGTCGACCGGTATATATACGTAAATGGGAACGGTATGCGTCGTCCTCATTGGACGATGTTTAACGTTTAGAATTTTAGCGGCGGGGGTGGGGGGATAACCGGTCATGGTTCCGATTGGTGGTTCGGTGTCGTGAGAAACGTTTAAAAGGGACTGCGACCTGAAGAAAAGTATCAGTCAACGTTCAGTTCACATCCGAGCAAGTTGTCCAACACTATTTCCAACATTCAAAATGACAGGACGAGGCAAAGGAGGAAAAGGTCTGGGAAAAGGAGGCGCGAAACGTCATCGTAAAGTGCTCCGTGATAACATCCAGGGAATCACCAAGCCCGCCATCCGTCGGTTGGCTCGCCGAGGCGGTGTTAAACGTATTTCCGGTTTGATCTACGAAGAGACCCGTGGAGTTCTGAAGGTATTCCTGGAAAACGTGATCCGTGACGCAGTCACGTACACCGAGCACGCCAAGAGGAAGACCGTCACCGCCATGGACGTCGTGTACGCTCTCAAACGACAAGGTCGTACTCTGTACGGTTTCGGAGGTTAAATACTTACTTCTGAAGTTTAAAAACATCTTAAAAAGGCCCTTTTCAGGGCCACCATATGATGATGCCATAATATGTCGTTTATAGTACCTTAGAATAAAGAAATATTCCGTTCAAGTTGGTGGTTATTCGTAGGCGTAAATGATAATTCCCAATTTGTTTAAGAAAACACGCGGAATAACGCTCCGAATATAATAGATTATATTCTATAATATTTTTTTTTCATGATTATAATTGAAATACTACCGTAAGTCAAAACATAGAAATAACGTTACGCTGATAACCGTAATCTTGTTATGATATTATTATATTGCGGGACTTCGAATTCAATATTACAAAAAAAGCTTTTTTGCGAATTCCAGTGGTGATTCACTATTTCACTACGTCATTCGTTTCGTGAACCTACCATGAATAAGCTATGAGGTTTTTGTTTAATGATTTATTTTTAGAATGTTATTTTTCGAATTTCATTATGTACATTATAATTGTTATATTACAAGAAACATCGGTTCCTATAATACGATAGATTAACCATGATGACATGTATAATAGTATAGGTGCTATAAACACGATAGATATTCATATTATTAATAGCCGTTGTGCGGGTATTACCGTCGATAACAAACAATTTGGTGAAAACATTCTAAAAATAACTCACCAATGAAAAACCTCAAAGAACGATATTGAGAATACTGGCAAAAAGGGTGTCCAAACACGTAGAAAATGTAAACTATTGTTGTAGGAACTAAAATTCAGAAAATTTGTTTCTATAGAAATACCGGGACGGGGAATAATAATAATATCTCGACGTAATTAAACGTCATTATAAGTTAAATCATTGATGCAGTTATAAATAAAATTTCATTTGGGAAATTCTTAATCCATGGTTTTATTTTAACTAATTACAACGAAACTTTGAATTAACTGAGGGCATTGCGTGAATTTTTTCATGTACTTTATCACTTGTAAGACGGACACAACAAATGCGTGTACGTGTACAGGCCACGACGTTGCGCAGGTGAACCGTAAACAATTCACGTTCATTTTTTGTTTTATTTTTTTAACTTTTCGTCTATCCAGATATAACGCGATGAGACTCCTGAACACCTATTTGCAGTTGTTAATATGACTACTTGTCTTGAGGTCGATCAGCACACATTTTAAGATTATTTATTTATTTTATTTGAATTTAAAATTTTGGAAAACATTAAATATTTAAACAAAATCGACAGGAGTTTAGGAAACGTTAACCTAACCTAACCTAACCTAACCTAACCTAACCTAACCTAACCTAACGTCAGGAGTTTAGGAACGAGAAAATGTGTTGTTATCGATCTCAAGTAAATATTTTAATGTATTCAAATCAGTTTTCAAACGTCTTATCACGCTATCAGGTCCATCGGTAGGTCGGGACAAAAAGTGCATACAAATGAACATAAATTGTTGGTAATCTGCATTGAGTTTCGACCGAAGTCCTCTGACAATGTGTCATTATAATTATTTATTCAACATGATTTCGGTTAAGTACGATGAAGACGAGATTTATTGATAAAGTCTGCCTCGTTAAAATTTCAGGTAGAAACGCCGGTGACGCCGTGCCGTAGCAGAGTCCTAAAACCGTCATATTCGAACAGCCGCTGTTCGTCGGGAAATCGGTCGATTGGAAATCTGCAAATTCTATGGTCTCGGGAAACTCGTGGAGAATTAATCCAAAATATTTTTGTAAATTTTCGTCTGGTTTCAGTCATACGGCAGACATTCAAATACGGTTTACGAAAACCCGGTCGGAAGTGTGGAAATAACGACTTGTGGTGGTTTCGTGGTACTGGGTGGCGATGCAATAATCATTGGCGATCGTTTAGAATTTAGTTAGCTTTCCAAAAAGTTCAAAGCCAGATTTTTACCACCATTTCCCGTTGAGATATTGTGAAAAACGATTGTACAACCGTAGCTCGGAGGACGACGCGAATCACACTGGTTTACTAGTTGGCACGGTGCACTGTATATATTTACACATTTTTTAACACACTTGGTATCGCCACAGTGAACAGTCGATTGTCCATCGTTTTAAATATATACCTGAACAATTTCATCATCAACATGACAGACACCGTCGCTACAACTCCGGCTCCAGTCGCCGCATCGCCGGCCGCGAAGAAGTCTCCTGCCAAGAAGAAGTTGTCGGCTTCTAAAGTCAAGAAGACCGTTGCGTTGCACCCGACCACCGCCGTGATGGTCACGTCGGCCATCAAGGAGCTCAAGGAGAAGAAAGGTTCGTCGTTACCGGCCATCAAGAAATACTTGGCCGCCAACTACAAAGTCGATCCCGCCAAGCTGGCGCCTTTCATCAGGAAGTTTTTGAAAGCCGCCGTCGCCAACGGTACCGTCGTCCAGACCAAGGGAACCGGCGCTTCGGGACACTTCAAGTTGCCCGTCGCCGAGGTCAAGCCGAAAAAGGCCGTTGTAGCCAAAAAGAAGAAATCCATCGTCAAAAAAGTCAAAGCCGCCGGAACACCGAAGAAGAAGAAGCTCGTAGCCGCCAAGAAACCCGCGGCGGGTGAACCAGCAGCCAAAAAAGCGAAAAAGACCGCTGCGGCGAAACCCAAGGCGACTACACCAAAGAAGGCCCCAGCCAAAGCGAAAAAGCCGGCCGCCGTCAAACCCAAATCGAAGAAGACTCCGATCAAGAAAACCGCAGCTCCCAAAAAGAAGTAGTGCGGTAGTGTTAAATACTATCCATCTTCCTCCCTTAAAACGGTCCTTTTCAGGACCACCAAATTTTATGACTCGCACTTCTCTCACCAACTATTATATTTTTTCATACATTTTTGTAAGCTCTACGATTGTATGACGCGTGATTTAGAAAAACATATTTTATAAAGTCTGTTCGCGTTTGGTCGTTTCAGACTATGGACGGGTGAGACGCACCCAGTTGCGGTTTGGATTATATTGCAATTAATTAAAATAAAAACATCGGTTACAATTGTTAAGGAATTCCCAAATTCAATGTTATTTATAACCGACTAATATAAACATTTAATTACGTCGAGATACTATTGCCCGTATCGGTATTTCTATAGGTTTTTCATTGATGAGTTATTTTTACAATGTTTTTACCAAATTCCTTGTGACCCGCACAATGGCTATTAACGACATGAATATTATTTATTATCAAATTATAATGTTATATTTATATCACCTGTGACAATCGCCAATTGTGTTGACGTTCTAATAATTCAAATAAACCGAGACGTGAATAGAAAGACAAGTCGTTAAGCGGTAAATAATATAACTAAATTAAGTCGCACATTTCGTTACGTTCGGGTTATTTTCATCAAATATTTCGATACTTTCAAGTTTCAGTTCGGAGCGGGACGAAGGCAGCTGTTTCTTCGGCGGCGGACATCTGAACGTCTGTCCTTGATACATATGACACAGCTCTACGTTTCATCGGAAGAGTCGGTGTTTACGCGTAAGTTTGTTTTAATTTTATTTTAGTGCTCAAATTTACCATTTTAGACTTGAATTGAATTAAATATTTATCGACACGGACGATTTGCTAACTCGGTGACGTATAAACGATTTAAATAATAATAACATTTTAATTACGTCGGTACATTATTGCTTGTGTCGGTATTTCTTTAGGTTTTTCATTGATGAGTTATTTTTAGAACGTTTTTACCAAATTCCTTGTTATCGACGGTAATAGCTGCACGGCGGCTATTAATGATACGAATATAAATCGTATTTATAGTATACTATTATATGTTTTCCAAGAAACATCATAGGGACCGATAAAATCCTTGAATAACCGGACGCCATTTTTTTTCGTGAATTTCTTTTTTACCCGACTATTTGCGTATGAATTATGCTGAAAAATACGGTTGAATCAGCGTTCGACGACGCTCAGCTGCTGTTTAGAACTCAACGCATTACCTACGTCATGTATTTTAAAATTTCATTCGAGTTTATTATTCAATAACAACCAATTTTTCTGGAGCCCTTATCAGTGTCACCAATGTATATGTCACCAGTAAAATATTACTACATATTTCAATGATACGTTTTGTGAAATTGTAAATTTTGCACGTTGTAATTTTGTGTTATTTAGCTACCTATTATCTATAGGTTTTGAGGTTAAAAAAAAAATCTAATAAAATTCGAAATTTACTTGTACCTATAAATAGCTCAAAAAGAGTAAAAATATTTTAATAATAATATTGTAAGATGTGTGGAAAATATAAATAAAAATATAATTTTTTTATCATAAATAAAATAAAATGTCATCTTGCCACCTGGGATATTATGATAATGTTATAATAAAAAATAAAAAAAACCCTTTTTTTAATGTTAAAAATATTACAATGCCGTTGTCGTACTTTTGGTACAACCGTGGCACTTGAACCAGAATTTGGCGGATGGTCGTTTTTGTTATTTGGATAGACTATATTATTTAATTTGGATAACTGTCGGGAATCGAATAATTCAACAGTGTAACAATATCCACGAGACCACGACGTATAAAACATACATTATAATTATACACGACACTAGCAGCCGATTATCGTCTGTTTATTTATAGATACTTTTGACCCGCGTTCTGGGGAAGTTTGATGAATAGGTACGCCATTTACCGAGTAAACACTGACATTGTTATAAATATATTTTTATTACTGATAGTCGATAAATAAACAATAATTATCCAGGATTCTCGGTGTTTATATGGCTTCAATTACGTAAGATACCGATTGTACCTAATTAAAAACCCGAAAGACCCATGTTGACATTACAGTCTGGTTAGGTATAGCTATTACTCACAGTCGCTCAAATATATATTAACGTTAATTTTTTCATTACCACTTATCGACCGACAGTTAACACATAATAATGAAATTTGCCGTGCCCATACGATTGGTTATTTTTAGCATGTTTTTGCCAAATCTCGTGTTTTCGACGGTAAAACCCGCACAACGTCTATTAATATCCATCGCATTTATAATAATACACACGATATTATATCATTCTATCAAAGAAGAACTCGATGTTTTAGTAAATTTCTTACGTAACCGGACAGCATTTTTTTTCGTTAACTATCCCGATAATCACGCAGTGCTCCCCGCTCTGTACACACTGCAAATGTTCAAAATATTCTACATGCGATAGTTTTAGTTCAAAAATAATGGTTGTTAGAGAACAGAAATTTTATAGCGATTGGTGGCCCTGAAAAGGGCCGTTTTAGTTGAGTAATGATATTTCACAAAACGGGAGACTTATTTGGAGCTGGTGTACTTGGTCACAGCCTTGGTTCCTTCACTGACGGCGTGCTTGGCCAATTCACCGGGCAACAAGAGTCGGACGGCAGTTTGGATTTCCCGGCTGGTAATGGTCGAACGTTTGTTGTAGTGGGCCAGACGACTGGATTCGGCGGCGATGCGCTCGAACAGGTCGTTGACGAAGCTGTTCATGATGCTCATGGCTTTGGACGAGACTCCGGTGTCGGGATGTACTTGTTTCAACACTTTGTAGATGTAGATTGCGTACGATTCTTTCCTCTTGGGCTTGCGCTTCTTGTCGGACTTGGCGATGTTCTTTTGTGCCTTGCCGGACGACTTCTTCATTGCTTTGCCCGCCGATTTTCCTCCTGGAGCCATTTCGAATAATTGTAAATAGACTTGTTGACGACTGAAACGTTGTGTACTGAGTGATAATTTGACATTACATCACTGGGTATATATTACCAAACCCAAGCGACATTCCGTTCGTTTATTGGTGTAAAAACCCACAGTGATGACGGTATAAATAGAATCGTCGATTAGTCCATAACAACGGAAAATGGAAATTTCTCCACGAGTACGTTTCACGATTATGTCGAACGAAAACCACAACGTTTGGTAATGAAAATCAACCGAACGGTGTGACGTAGTATCGTAGTGTTGTTATCTCTGTCCAATCACAGAATTGCTGTCCACAATTTTACTATATAAACGAAAATTTCGGGAAAATTATATATCATCATTCAACGTTCAGTTCACATCCGAGCAAGACGTCCTCTGCCAACTACTCTACAGCCAGCCGTTCACACCGCTTCAACAGGGCAACAGCGCCCACGGTTCACACCACGAACCTACAACCTCAAAACAGCCGTTCTCACTGCTTCAACAGGGCTCCAGCGCCCACGGTTCACACCACGAACCTTCAACTCAAACAGCCGTTTTCACCGCTCTCCAACAGGGCACCAGCGCCCACAAGTAAGCCGTCGCGGAAGCGACGTCCCTCCGTTTTAGCTGTCGTGGGGCCGCGCCCTCACATAGCCACAGCATCCCATCCCCTCCCTTTAACACACACACCCACGCCTATCAAACATGGGCAAAAAACGCAAAGGGGGAAACCCTCCTACCAACCACTTACTTAAAATATCACGTCAACGTTCTGCTCCCCCCTCTCCAACTCCGTCAGGAACTTCTGGCTCCGAAACTCTAGACTCCTTTTCTGACTCAAGCATCTCGACTCAACACTCTCATTCCTCACTAAACTCCGTACTATCTACAGATACATTACTTCCTGCATCAACCAACCCCGTCCCAACAACCCAATCACCGTACAAATCTCCAACAATCCCCAGACCACCTCCCATAATCCTGAGCTCCGTTTCCTGGCGTAAGGTCGCGCCCACCATTTACGCACTCCCCAACTTGCAACCAAGCTCTCTGTCGGCCAAGGCCTCCGGCGAACGGGTGACCTTAAAGGCCGCCGATGCGACCCTTTTCCGGCTAATCCAAAAAACCCTACTGAAACTTAGTATCGAATTCCACACCTTTTCACTCCCCGAAGAACGATCCCTTAAGGTAGTTCTGAAGGGAATACCCAATGACATAACCTCTGATGAACTCAAGGACGAACTTGAGTCCCTGGGTTTTTCCGTTAAATTCGTCCGCCGCTTTGGAACCCCAGACAAACCAATGCCTATATGTCTCGTGCATATCGCTGCCAACCCGACTGCCAAGGATATATTTCTCCTCACTAACTTGTTCTACTTAGAAATCTCGGTCGAACCCCTTAAACCCTCCGGCCCAGCCCAGTGCTTCTCGTGCCAACGCTTTGGCCATGGTTCCCGTAACTGTGGTCACCCGCCACGGTGTGTTAAATGCGCTGGTAACCACGCTGCCAACGTCTGCCCCAAAACCCCTGAACTTGCTCCGACTTGCTGCAACTGTGGCGGTCCGCACACGGCAAACTTTCGAGGCTGCCCCCACTTCTTGGCCCAAAAACAGCAAGTATCTCCACCACCGAACCAAAAGTCCGCCCAACAACAAGTCTCACAGCCAATCCCGACCTCTCCTCCACCACCACCTCCCCACCAGCAAAACTCTACAATCACTTACTCTGCAGCAACTTCTAAATCAGCGAACACTTCTCTAGTTTCTCCAGTCCCACAATTTAACTTACCAATTATTCTCAACCTGCTCACCAACCTACTGACTGCACTATCTAACAATCAAGATCCAAAATCACTCATAGAAACTACAATTAAAACATTCCTGTCCATTCTCTCACCCCAAAATGAATAACTTAAAAATCCTATTTTGGAACTCCAACGGTATCAAAAACAAACTCAACGAACTACGCTCCCTCGCTCTCCTACTGAAAACTGACATAATCCTACTAAACGAAACCCGTCTATCTCCTTCTACCCAACTTCACATTCCAAATTTCTTCACATACAGGAATGACCTGCCGCCCGTCCGCGGCTCGCCTGCTCACGGCGGCACGGCTGTTCTAATCCACCGACGCATCATTCACCAACCTATAACTCTTAACACACTCATTCAAACCTCTTCTGTCCTCATCCAACTAAACGGCCACGAAGTCCTTGTATCAGCGGTATACAAACCACCAGGTGCAACACTCACGTCTCACGACTTGGACTTGTTGACCCAAAGTGCCGAATGGCAAATCTCTGCAGGTGACTACAACGCCAAACACCCTCTCTGGTATAGCCACTCGACAAACGCTGCCGGTCGCGTACTTTTCGACCACGTTCAACAATCGGACTATACCATTACTGCTCCCTCATCCCCCACACACTTCCCGACAAACGCTAGATACAGACCTGACATACTTGACATAGCACTCGTTCGACTACCTTATCCTACTCAAATCGACAACCTCAACGAGCTATCTTCTGACCACAACCCTATCCTTCTGGAGACCTTGTGTACTCCGGTATCATCGTCCCCTCCAACGACTATCCGCTTCATTAACTGGACAAAATACAAGACAATCCTATCCAACTTACCAAACCCAACTGAACGACCGACCATCAACAGTGAGTCGATCGACTTGGCAATTGATACTCTCACCAAAAACATTCAACACGCGATCGAAGCTAGCGTATTTACCCCTAAACACAAAAACTCTTCCTTTTTACTACCTGACTACATAAAACTTGAAATAACGGAAAAAAACCAATTACGCCGTCAATGGCAAAGAAACCGTGACCCGACTACCAAACGTCAACTTAACGCCAAAATCTCACTAATCAGAACTTTACTCGAAACTCACAAAACTGACCAGTGGGACATTTTTCTTAATTCTCTTGACCATCAGGACGGCTCTATATACAAACTAAACAAATGTCTCCTCCACAAACGTCCTGCATCCCACCCTCTCACCGGCCCCAACGGTCTAGTTTTTCCGGCCATCGATCGAGCCGAGCTGATAGCTGACTCTCTCGAACTCCAATTCCAACCAAACCCTGGTCCCGACCTTCCAGAAGTTTCTGCCCACTCCAACTTACTTCGAAACATAAGTATCACCAAATCTAATTTATTCACCACCCCTGGCACAATCCAAAAAAATCATAAACAACCTCCGCAAAAAGAAAGCCCCTGGTGTCGATCTCATCACCAACACTGCTCTTAAATTTCTACCGAATAACATTCTACTTTCCTTAACACAAGTTATAAATTGCTCCCTCAGAATTTGCTACTTTCCACGTGCTTGGAAAAAAGCAGTAATAATTTCCATCCCTAAGCCGGGTAAAGATCACAAACTTCCCGAAAATTACCGACCCATCGCTCTACTCTCCTCAATATCAAAAATTTACGAACGAATCATCCTCTCTCACCTTCAAACCAATCTTCGAGACAAAATCCGCCCAGAACAATTTGCTTTCAGACCTGAACACTCTACCACTCTACAACTGACCAAACTTACTCACCAACTTAGTCAGAACTTTAACAAAAACGTTAACACCGCCTCCATTTTCCTTGACGTGGAAAAAGCCTTCGACCGGGTCTGGCACGTCGGCCTCCTCTACAAACTGTCCCAACTCAACATCTCGACTGAAATCGTTAAAATCATCGAATCCTTTCTCACTGACCGCACTTTTGTCACAAAAATCGAAGACTCATTCTCGTCCACCAGACACATACTCGCAGGCGTCCCTCAAGGATCCTGCCTTTCACCTACTCTCTACTTGACTTACATTAACGACATACCAACAACTCCTAAAGCTCACCTCTCACTATTCGCTGACGACACTATGTTCTTTACTTTCGACAAAAACCCGAAACGCGCAGCCATACAATTACAACACCAACTCAACCTAGCTACCACATGGTTTCATCGCTGGAAAATCAAAATAAACCCTACCAAAACAATAGGTATTCTTTTCGGACGTTCCAATACTACTCACATCCCACCACTACTACTCGACAACCATCCAGTGACTTGGTCCAATCATGCCAAATACCTCGGCGTTACAATAGGACGCAAACTCACCTTCGACAAACACGTTCAAGACATCACCAAAAAAGCCACTCGCGTCCGCGGAATTCTTTACCCCATTCTCAACCGTTCTAGCCCTGTCCCAAAATCTTCAAAGCTCAATATTCTAAAACTCTACGTCTCTCCAATTCTTTCATATGCTGGCCCCTCTTGGGCTCCTTTCATCGGTCCCTCACATTGGAGACGTATCGAATCTGTTCAAAACATCGGCATTCGCACGATAACGGGTTTACCCACCATCGTTAAAAATTCGGTCCTTCTAAAATCGACAAATTTCAAATCTATTCAAAACTCCATTCGTTCCCAAACCAAATCAATGTTCTACAAAAATTCTTTCTCGAATCATACTTACATCCGACTTCTAGGTAAAACACACCCTCCCCCAAATACTAAACGTAAATTGAAACCCTACCCACTCTCTTGGGCAGACCAATAAATCTAACCATTTCTTCTTAATTTCCATCCACTAGTAGAGGCACAAGCCTGGAATAGTAAACGGCATAGCCATCCCTTTCAAAGCAAAGCAAAGCAAAAAATTATACATCAGTCTCATCTAGTATCGAATCTGAACCATACCAAGCACTATAAAATCATGAGCGGACGCGGCAAAGCAGGAAAATCGAAGGGAGGCAAATCCAAGACCAGGTCGTCCCGCGCCGGACTCCAGTTCCCGGTCGGTCGTATCCATCGTCTGTTGAGAAAAGGAAACTACGCCGAACGTGTCGGAGCCGGAGCACCGGTATACCTGGCCGCCGTCATGGAGTACTTGGCAGCTGAAGTTTTGGAGTTGGCCGGTAACGCGGCCCGTGACAACAAGAAGTCTCGTATCATCCCCAGACATTTGCAATTGGCCATCAGGAACGACGAGGAGTTGAACAAATTGTTGTCCGGAGTGACCATCGCTCAAGGTGGTGTGTTGCCCAACATCCAAGCCGTGCTCTTGCCCAAGAAGACCGAGAAGAAGGCTTAACTTTGATACCCCTTACCCAACAAACACAGTTAATAAAACGGCCCTTTTCAGGGCCACCAAAATCAAAACAAACGTCCGTCCGAAGTTTTTTCAGCAGATGCACTAGACAGTGTAGGTAGTACTACACGTGTAGCTGTTGTTGCTTTCAGATTTTTAAGCGAATGCCTTGACATTTTTTAATCGAGACCGGGCGCGATTTTACATTAAATACACTTGGATAACGATTCTGAAGTGACTTAATTCCATTTCCTTCATATTTCGAGGAAGCCGTCACGTCTTGTGGCCTTTAACCTTAAAAATCGGATTAATAAAAAATGATCACATCGAATTATTAATAGGTACACTGTCAAAATAAGATGGCTCGTCGTCAAACGAATGTTTCTAATTAGACGCTAATTTTACTCAAATATGGCTACGCTGACCACTGGCGGCTTACAAAACAACGTTTTTATTAAAAAATTATATTTTTTATCCTTATAATTTTTTAAGTTTTTTACTCTTTTATACGACAACGTGGTGTTTTTTAATTTTATATTCCAAAGCAGAATATTTTTCTTAGTATTTCGATACATAGAAGTGGACAAACATTTCGCGGGGTAACCCCGTAACACTCCACTCCGCTCATCTAAACTTTAAATACTTATAACTCATCAACTACTCGTCCCAAATTCGGTTTTCATGTATCGAAACACCAAGAAAAATATTCTGCTTTGGAATATAAAATTAAAAAACACTATGTTGTCGTATAAAAAAGTAAAAATCTAAAAAAATTATAAGGATAAAAAATATTTAAAAATATAATTTTTTTAATAAAAACGTTGTTTTATAAGCGATTTGAAACGATGTAAAAAAAAAAAAAAATTTACACTTTATGAAATATTGATTGTTGTTTGATAAAAGAATCGCCCGGTGTTAACTGTATAAGTAGAACAAAATATTTTGACGGTTTGATTGTGACATTAAAAATAATCTAGTTATGTTGTATAATTTGACAAGACGGTAATCAGATGATTAGCAATCAAACAATGAAATACAAAATGAATTCTAAAAATATTCTAATAGGTATCTGTTTTCGGTTATTTGGGAAATGACGACGCGATAAAGTATCGAGATTAGTACTTAACTGTATTGTAAATACCGTGATGCGGGTATTACCGTCGATAACAAGACATTTGGAAAAACATTCTAAAAATAACCCCTTTGTATGGTTAGGTTAGGTAACCTAACCTAACCGGGACAATTCCGTTATTATGTGTTGTTGTCTGTCGATCCGTGGTAATGAAAATATTAATATCAACACGTGAGCGACTGAATAAGTTATACCTAACCATATTATTATACCCGTCTACAATGTCAACATGGGTCTTTCGGAATTTTTAATTAGATACTATCGGTGTTTTACTTAATTGAAGCCATGTAAACACCGAGAATCCTGGACAATTATTGTTTATTGATCGATAATAAAAATGTCAATGTTTACATGGTAGTAAATGGCGTACACCTATTTATCAAACTTCGTGACAAGAGTATCTATAAATAAACAGACGGTAGTCCGCCGGCTGGTGGTGTCGTGTATTATAACGTATGTTTTAAACGTCGTGGTCTCGTGGATATTGTCACACCGTTGAATTATTCGATTCCTGATCTTATAATTTTGGCCTGGGTTGTTCATTTATTATTGTCCGGTTTTGTAAAATATGTATATAATAGAAATATACTGCCGCTAATGCAAAACTAACACAATCACTATTATACGTGCCCATCGCCAGAATACAAGTACGTATTGGTGGCCCTGAAAAGGGCCTTTTTAAGGTATGATAACTAATGACGATGATCAAAGTTAAGCACGTTCACCGCGGATACGACGGGCCAACTGGATGTCCTTTGGCATGATGGTGACACGCTTGGCGTGGATCGCGCAAAGATTGGTGTCTTCGAACAGACCTACCAAGTATGCCTCGCTAGCTTCTTGCAACGCCATGACCGCGGAGCTCTGGAAACGCAGGTCGGTCTTGAAGTCCTGGGCGATCTCGCGCACTAGACGTTGGAACGGCAATTTGCGGATCAAAAGTTCTGTGCTCTTCTGATAACGACGGATTTCACGGAGGGCAACGGTTCCCGGACGGTAACGATGTGGTTTTTTCACTCCTCCGGTGGCGGGTGCGCTCTTACGTGCGGCTTTGGTGGCCAACTGTTTCCTGGGCGCCTTTCCGCCGGTAGATTTACGAGCTGTCTGCTTGGTACGTGCCATTGCGCTGCTGGATTAGATTGTTCTGGATTGGTGTGCAAAACGTGGATGTCGGACGACTGATGTGGTTCGAACACACTGTCGACCGGTATATATACGTAAATGGGAACGGTATGCGTCGTCCTCATTGGACGATGTTTAACGTTTAGAATTTTAGCGGCGGGGGTGGGGGGATAACCGGTCATGGTTCCGATTGGTGGTTCGGTGTCGTGAGAAACGTTTAAAAGGGACTGCGACCTGAAGAAAAGTATCAGTCAACGTTCAGTTCACATCCGAGCAAGTTGTCCAACACTATTTCCAACATTCAAAATGACAGGACGAGGCAAAGGAGGAAAAGGTCTGGGAAAAGGAGGCGCGAAACGTCATCGTAAAGTGCTCCGTGATAACATCCAGGGAATCACCAAGCCCGCCATCCGTCGGTTGGCTCGCCGAGGCGGTGTTAAACGTATTTCCGGTTTGATCTACGAAGAGACCCGTGGAGTTCTGAAGGTATTCCTGGAAAACGTGATCCGTGACGCAGTCACGTACACCGAGCACGCCAAGAGGAAGACCGTCACCGCCATGGACGTCGTGTACGCTCTCAAACGACAAGGTCGTACTCTGTACGGTTTCGGAGGTTAAATACTTACTTCTGAAGTTTAAAAACATCTTAAAAAGGCCCTTTTCAGGGCCACCATATGATGATGCCATAATATGTCGTTTATAGTACCTTAGAATAAAGAAATATTCCGTTCAAGTTGGTGGTTATTCGTAGGCGTAAATGATAATTCCCAATTTGTTTAAGAAAACACGCGGAATAACGCTCCGAATATAATAGATTATATTCTATAATATTTTTTTTTCATGATTATAATTGAAATACTACCGTAAGTCAAAACATAGAAATAACGTTACGCTGATAACCGTAATCTTGTTATGATATTATTATATTGCGGGACTTCGAATTCAATATTACAAAAAAAGCTTTTTTGCGAATTCCAGTGGTGATTCACTATTTCACTACGTCATTCGTTTCGTGAACCTACCATGAATAAGCTATGAGGTTTTTGTTTAATGATTTATTTTTAGAATGTTATTTTTCGAATTTCATTATGTACATTATAATTGTTATATTACAAGAAACATCGGTTCCTATAATACGATAGATTAACCATGATGACATGTATAATAGTATAGGTGCTATAAACACGATAGATATTCATATTATTAATAGCCGTTGTGCGGGTATTACCGTCGATAACAAACAATTTGGTGAAAACATTCTAAAAATAACTCACCAATGAAAAACCTCAAAGAACGATATTGAGAATACTGGCAAAAAGGGTGTCCAAACACGTAGAAAATGTAAACTATTGTTGTAGGAACTAAAATTCAGAAAATTTGTTTCTATAGAAATACCGGGACGGGGAATAATAATAATATCTCGACGTAATTAAACGTCATTATAAGTTAAATCATTGATGCAGTTATAAATAAAATTTCATTTGGGAAATTCTTAATCCATGGTTTTATTTTAACTAATTACAACGAAACTTTGAATTAACTGAGGGCATTGCGTGAATTTTTTCATGTACTTTATCACTTGTAAGACGGACACAACAAATGCGTGTACGTGTACAGGCCACGACGTTGCGCAGGTGAACCGTAAACAATTCACGTTCATTTTTTGTTTTATTTTTTTAACTTTTCGTCTATCCAGATATAACGCGATGAGACTCCTGAACACCTATTTGCAGTTGTTAATATGACTACTTGTCTTGAGGTCGATCAGCACACATTTTAAGATTATTTATTTATTTTATTTGAATTTAAAATTTTGGAAAACATTAAATATTTAAACAAAATCGACAGGAGTTTAGGAAACGTTAACCTAACCTAACCTAACCTAACCTAACCTAACCTAACCTAACGTCAGGAGTTTAGGAACGAGAAAATGTGTTGTTATCGATCTCAAGTAAATATTTTAATGTATTCAAATCAGTTTTCAAACGTCTTATCACGCTATCAGGTCCATCGGTAGGTCGGGACAAAAAGTGCATACAAATGAACATAAATTGTTGGTAATCTGCATTGAGTTTCGACCGAAGTCCTCTGACAATGTGTCATTATAATTATTTATTCAACATGATTTCGGTTAAGTACGATGAAGACGAGATTTATTGATAAAGTCTGCCTCGTTAAAATTTCAGGTAGAAACGCCGGTGACGCCGTGCCGTAGCAGAGTCCTAAAACCGTCATATTCGAACAGCCGCTGTTCGTCGGGAAATCGGTCGATTGGAAATCTGCAAATTCTATGGTCTCGGGAAACTCGTGGAGAATTAATCCAAAATATTTTTGTAAATTTTCGTCTGGTTTCAGTCATACGGCAGACATTCAAATACGGTTTACGAAAACCCGGTCGGAAGTGTGGAAATAACGACTTGTGGTGGTTTCGTGGTACTGGGTGGCGATGCAATAATCATTGGCGATCGTTTAGAATTTAGTTAGCTTTCCAAAAAGTTCAAAGCCAGATTTTTACCACCATTTCCCGTTGAGATATTGTGAAAAACGATTGTACAACCGTAGCTCGGAGGACGACGCGAATCACACTGGTTTACTAGTTGGCACGGTGCACTGTATATATTTACACATTTTTTAACACACTTGGTATCGCCACAGTGAACAGTCGATTGTCCATCGTTTTAAATATATACCTGAACAATTTCATCATCAACATGACAGACACCGTCGCTACAACTCCGGCTCCAGTCGCCGCATCGCCGGCCGCGAAGAAGTCTCCTGCCAAGAAGAAGTTGTCGGCTTCTAAAGTCAAGAAGACCGTTGCGTTGCACCCGACCACCGCCGTGATGGTCACGTCGGCCATCAAGGAGCTCAAGGAGAAGAAAGGTTCGTCGTTACCGGCCATCAAGAAATACTTGGCCGCCAACTACAAAGTCGATCCCGCCAAGCTGGCGCCTTTCATCAGGAAGTTTTTGAAAGCCGCCGTCGCCAACGGTACCGTCGTCCAGACCAAGGGAACCGGCGCTTCGGGACACTTCAAGTTGCCCGTCGCCGAGGTCAAGCCGAAAAAGGCCGTTGTAGCCAAAAAGAAGAAATCCATCGTCAAAAAAGTCAAAGCCGCCGGAACACCGAAGAAGAAGAAGCTCGTAGCCGCCAAGAAACCCGCGGCGGGTGAACCAGCAGCCAAAAAAGCGAAAAAGACCGCTGCGGCGAAACCCAAGGCGACTACACCAAAGAAGGCCCCAGCCAAAGCGAAAAAGCCGGCCGCCGTCAAACCCAAATCGAAGAAGACTCCGATCAAGAAAACCGCAGCTCCCAAAAAGAAGTAGTGCGGTAGTGTTAAATACTATCCATCTTCCTCCCTTAAAACGGTCCTTTTCAGGACCACCAAATTTTATGACTCGCACTTCTCTCACCAACTATTATATTTTTTCATACATTTTTGTAAGCTCTACGATTGTATGACGCGTGATTTAGAAAAACATATTTTATAAAGTCTGTTCGCGTTTGGTCGTTTCAGACTATGGACGGGTGAGACGCACCCAGTTGCGGTTTGGATTATATTGCAATTAATTAAAATAAAAACATCGGTTACAATTGTTAAGGAATTCCCAAATTCAATGTTATTTATAACCGACTAATATAAACATTTAATTACGTCGAGATACTATTGCCCGTATCGGTATTTCTATAGGTTTTTCATTGATGAGTTATTTTTACAATGTTTTTACCAAATTCCTTGTGACCCGCACAATGGCTATTAACGACATGAATATTATTTATTATCAAATTATAATGTTATATTTATATCACCTGTGACAATCGCCAATTGTGTTGACGTTCTAATAATTCAAATAAACCGAGACGTGAATAGAAAGACAAGTCGTTAAGCGGTAAATAATATAACTAAATTAAGTCGCACATTTCGTTACGTTCGGGTTATTTTCATCAAATATTTCGATACTTTCAAGTTTCAGTTCGGAGCGGGACGAAGGCAGCTGTTTCTTCGGCGGCGGACATCTGAACGTCTGTCCTTGATACATATGACACAGCTCTACGTTTCATCGGAAGAGTCGGTGTTTACGCGTAAGTTTGTTTTAATTTTATTTTAGTGCTCAAATTTACCATTTTAGACTTGAATTGAATTAAATATTTATCGACACGGACGATTTGCTAACTCGGTGACGTATAAACGATTTAAATAATAATAACATTTTAATTACGTCGGTACATTATTGCTTGTGTCGGTATTTCTTTAGGTTTTTCATTGATGAGTTATTTTTAGAACGTTTTTACCAAATTCCTTGTTATCGACGGTAATAGCTGCACGGCGGCTATTAATGATACGAATATAAATCGTATTTATAGTATACTATTATATGTTTTCCAAGAAACATCATAGGGACCGATAAAATCCTTGAATAACCGGACGCCATTTTTTTTCGTGAATTTCTTTTTTACCCGACTATTTGCGTATGAATTATGCTGAAAAATACGGTTGAATCAGCGTTCGACGACGCTCAGCTGCTGTTTAGAACTCAACGCATTACCTACGTCATGTATTTTAAAATTTCATTCGAGTTTATTATTCAATAACAACCAATTTTTCTGGAGCCCTTATCAGTGTCACCAATGTATATGTCACCAGTAAAATATTACTACATATTTCAATGATACGTTTTGTGAAATTGTAAATTTTGCACGTTGTAATTTTGTGTTATTTAGCTACCTATTATCTATAGGTTTTGAGGTTAAAAAAAAAATCTAATAAAATTCGAAATTTACTTGTACCTATAAATAGCTCAAAAAGAGTAAAAATATTTTAATAATAATATTGTAAGATGTGTGGAAAATATAAATAAAAATATAATTTTTTTATCATAAATAAAATAAAATGTCATCTTGCCACCTGGGATATTATGATAATGTTATAATAAAAAATAAAAAAAACCCTTTTTTTAATGTTAAAAATATTACAATGCCGTTGTCGTACTTTTGGTACAACCGTGGCACTTGAACCAGAATTTGGCGGATGGTCGTTTTTGTTATTTGGATAGACTATATTATTTAATTTGGATAACTGTCGGGAATCGAATAATTCAACAGTGTAACAATATCCACGAGACCACGACGTATAAAACATACATTATAATTATACACGACACTAGCAGCCGATTATCGTCTGTTTATTTATAGATACTTTTGACCCGCGTTCTGGGGAAGTTTGATGAATAGGTACGCCATTTACCGAGTAAACACTGACATTGTTATAAATATATTTTTATTACTGATAGTCGATAAATAAACAATAATTATCCAGGATTCTCGGTGTTTATATGGCTTCAATTACGTAAGATACCGATTGTACCTAATTAAAAACCCGAAAGACCCATGTTGACATTACAGTCTGGTTAGGTATAGCTATTACTCACAGTCGCTCAAATATATATTAACGTTAATTTTTTCATTACCACTTATCGACCGACAGTTAACACATAATAATGAAATTTGCCGTGCCCATACGATTGGTTATTTTTAGCATGTTTTTGCCAAATCTCGTGTTTTCGACGGTAAAACCCGCACAACGTCTATTAATATCCATCGCATTTATAATAATACACACGATATTATATCATTCTATCAAAGAAGAACTCGATGTTTTAGTAAATTTCTTACGTAACCGGACAGCATTTTTTTTCGTTAACTATCCCGATAATCACGCAGTGCTCCCCGCTCTGTACACACTGCAAATGTTCAAAATATTCTACATGCGATAGTTTTAGTTCAAAAATAATGGTTGTTAGAGAACAGAAATTTTATAGCGATTGGTGGCCCTGAAAAGGGCCGTTTTAGTTGAGTAATGATATTTCACAAAACGGGAGACTTATTTGGAGCTGGTGTACTTGGTCACAGCCTTGGTTCCTTCACTGACGGCGTGCTTGGCCAATTCACCGGGCAACAAGAGTCGGACGGCAGTTTGGATTTCCCGGCTGGTAATGGTCGAACGTTTGTTGTAGTGGGCCAGACGACTGGATTCGGCGGCGATGCGCTCGAACAGGTCGTTGACGAAGCTGTTCATGATGCTCATGGCTTTGGACGAGACTCCGGTGTCGGGATGTACTTGTTTCAACACTTTGTAGATGTAGATTGCGTACGATTCTTTCCTCTTGGGCTTGCGCTTCTTGTCGGACTTGGCGATGTTCTTTTGTGCCTTGCCGGACGACTTCTTCATTGCTTTGCCCGCCGATTTTCCTCCTGGAGCCATTTCGAATAATTGTAAATAGACTTGTTGACGACTGAAACGTTGTGTACTGAGTGATAATTTGACATTACATCACTGGGTATATATTACCAAACCCAAGCGACATTCCGTTCGTTTATTGGTGTAAAAACCCACAGTGATGACGGTATAAATAGAATCGTCGATTAGTCCATAACAACGGAAAATGGAAATTTCTCCACGAGTACGTTTCACGATTATGTCGAACGAAAACCACAACGTTTGGTAATGAAAATCAACCGAACGGTGTGACGTAGTATCGTAGTGTTGTTATCTCTGTCCAATCACAGAATTGCTGTCCACAATTTTACTATATAAACGAAAATTTCGGGAAAATTATACATCAGTCTCATCTAGTATCGAATCTGAACCATACCAAGCACTATAAAATCATGAGCGGACGCGGCAAAGCAGGAAAATCGAAGGGAGGCAAATCCAAGACCAGGTCGTCCCGCGCCGGACTCCAGTTCCCGGTCGGTCGTATCCATCGTCTGTTGAGAAAAGGAAACTACGCCGAACGTGTCGGAGCCGGAGCACCGGTATACCTGGCCGCCGTCATGGAGTACTTGGCAGCTGAAGTTTTGGAGTTGGCCGGTAACGCGGCCCGTGACAACAAGAAGTCTCGTATCATCCCCAGACATTTGCAATTGGCCATCAGGAACGACGAGGAGTTGAACAAATTGTTGTCCGGAGTGACCATCGCTCAAGGTGGTGTGTTGCCCAACATCCAAGCCGTGCTCTTGCCCAAGAAGACCGAGAAGAAGGCTTAACTTTGATACCCCTTACCCAACAAACACAGTTAATAAAACGGCCCTTTTCAGGGCCACCAAAATCAAAACAAACGTCCGTCCGAAGTTTTTTCAGCAGATGCACTAGACAGTGTAGGTAGTACTACACGTGTAGCTGTTGTTGCTTTCAGATTTTTAAGCGAATGCCTTGACATTTTTTAATCGAGACCGGGCGCGATTTTACATTAAATACACTTGGATAACGATTCTGAAGTGACTTAATTCCATTTCCTTCATATTTCGAGGAAGCCGTCACGTCTTGTGGCCTTTAACCTTAAAAATCGGATTAATAAAAAATGATCACATCGAATTATTAATAGGTACACTGTCAAAATAAGATGGCTCGTCGTCAAACGAATGTTTCTAATTAGACGCTAATTTTACTCAAATATGGCTACGCTGACCACTGGCGGCTTACAAAACAACGTTTTTATTAAAAAATTATATTTTTTATCCTTATAATTTTTTAAGTTTTTTACTCTTTTATACGACAACGTGGTGTTTTTTAATTTTATATTCCAAAGCAGAATATTTTTCTTAGTATTTCGATACATAGAAGTGGACAAACATTTCGCGGGGTAACCCCGTAACACTCCACTCCGCTCATCTAAACTTTAAATACTTATAACTCATCAACTACTCGTCCCAAATTCGGTTTTCATGTATCGAAATACCAAGAAAAATATTCTGCTTTGGAATATAAAATTAAAAAACACTATGTTGTCGTATAAAAAAGTAAAAATCTAAAAAAATTATAAGGATAAAAAATATTTAAAAATATAATTTTTTTAATAAAAACGTTGTTTTATAAGCGATTTGAAACGATGTAAAAAAAAAAAAAAATTTACACTTTATGAAATATTGATTGTTGTTTGATAAAAGAATCGCCCGGTGTTAACTGTATAAGTAGAACAAAATATTTTGACGGTTTGATTGTGACATTAAAAATAATCTAGTTATGTTGTATAATTTGACAAGACGGTAATCAGATGATTAGCAATCAAACAATGAAATACAAAATGAATTCTAAAAATATTCTAATAGGTATCTGTTTTCGGTTATTTGGGAAATGACGACGCGATAAAGTATCGAGATTAGTACTTAACTGTATTGTAAATACCGTGATGCGGGTATTACCGTCGATAACAAGACATTTGGAAAAACATTCTAAAAATAACCCCTTTGTATGGTTAGGTTAGGTAACCTAACCTAACCGGGACAATTCCGTTATTATGTGTTGTTGTCTGTCGATCCGTGGTAATGAAAATATTAATATCAACACGTGAGCGACTGAATAAGTTATACCTAACCATATTATTATACCCGTCTACAATGTCAACATGGGTCTTTCGGAATTTTTAATTAGATACTATCGGTGTTTTACTTAATTGAAGCCATGTAAACACCGAGAATCCTGGACAATTATTGTTTATTGATCGATAATAAAAATGTCAATGTTTACATGGTAGTAAATGGCGTACACCTATTTATCAAACTTCGTGACAAGAGTATCTATAAATAAACAGACGGTAGTCCGCCGGCTGGTGGTGTCGTGTATTATAACGTATGTTTTAAACGTCGTGGTCTCGTGGATATTGTCACACCGTTGAATTATTCGATTCCTGATCTTATAATTTTGGCCTGGGTTGTTCATTTATTATTGTCCGGTTTTGTAAAATATGTATATAATAGAAATATACTGCCGCTAATGCAAAACTAACACAATCACTATTATACGTGCCCATCGCCAGAATACAAGTACGTATTGGTGGCCCTGAAAAGGGCCTTTTTAAGGTATGATAACTAATGACGATGATCAAAGTTAAGCACGTTCACCGCGGATACGACGGGCCAACTGGATGTCCTTTGGCATGATGGTGACACGCTTGGCGTGGATCGCGCAAAGATTGGTGTCTTCGAACAGACCTACCAAGTATGCCTCGCTAGCTTCTTGCAACGCCATGACCGCGGAGCTCTGGAAACGCAGGTCGGTCTTGAAGTCCTGGGCGATCTCGCGCACTAGACGTTGGAACGGCAATTTGCGGATCAAAAGTTCTGTGCTCTTCTGATAACGACGGATTTCACGGAGGGCAACGGTTCCCGGACGGTAACGATGTGGTTTTTTCACTCCTCCGGTGGCGGGTGCGCTCTTACGTGCGGCTTTGGTGGCCAACTGTTTCCTGGGCGCCTTTCCGCCGGTAGATTTACGAGCTGTCTGCTTGGTACGTGCCATTGCGCTGCTGGATTAGATTGTTCTGGATTGGTGTGCAAAACGTGGATGTCGGACGACTGATGTGGTTCGAACACACTGTCGACCGGTATATATACGTAAATGGGAACGGTATGCGTCGTCCTCATTGGACGATGTTTAACGTTTAGAATTTTAGCGGCGGGGGTGGGGGGATAACCGGTCATGGTTCCGATTGGTGGTTCGGTGTCGTGAGAAACGTTTAAAAGGGACTGCGACCTGAAGAAAAGTATCAGTCAACGTTCAGTTCACATCCGAGCAAGTTGTCCAACACTATTTCCAACATTCAAAATGACAGGACGAGGCAAAGGAGGAAAAGGTCTGGGAAAAGGAGGCGCGAAACGTCATCGTAAAGTGCTCCGTGATAACATCCAGGGAATCACCAAGCCCGCCATCCGTCGGTTGGCTCGCCGAGGCGGTGTTAAACGTATTTCCGGTTTGATCTACGAAGAGACCCGTGGAGTTCTGAAGGTATTCCTGGAAAACGTGATCCGTGACGCAGTCACGTACACCGAGCACGCCAAGAGGAAGACCGTCACCGCCATGGACGTCGTGTACGCTCTCAAACGACAAGGTCGTACTCTGTACGGTTTCGGAGGTTAAATACTTACTTCTGAAGTTTAAAAACATCTTAAAAAGGCCCTTTTCAGGGCCACCATATGATGATGCCATAATATGTCGTTTATAGTACCTTAGAATAAAGAAATATTCCGTTCAAGTTGGTGGTTATTCGTAGGCGTAAATGATAATTCCCAATTTGTTTAAGAAAACACGCGGAATAACGCTCCGAATATAATAGATTATATTCTATAATATTTTTTTTTCATGATTATAATTGAAATACTACCGTAAGTCAAAACATAGAAATAACGTTACGCTGATAACCGTAATCTTGTTATGATATTATTATATTGCGGGACTTCGAATTCAATATTACAAAAAAAGCTTTTTTGCGAATTCCAGTGGTGATTCACTATTTCACTACGTCATTCGTTTCGTGAACCTACCATGAATAAGCTATGAGGTTTTTGTTTAATGATTTATTTTTAGAATGTTATTTTTCGAATTTCATTATGTACATTATAATTGTTATATTACAAGAAACATCGGTTCCTATAATACGATAGATTAACCATGATGACATGTATAATAGTATAGGTGCTATAAACACGATAGATATTCATATTATTAATAGCCGTTGTGCGGGTATTACCGTCGATAACAAACAATTTGGTGAAAACATTCTAAAAATAACTCACCAATGAAAAACCTCAAAGAACGATATTGAGAATACTGGCAAAAAGGGTGTCCAAACACGTAGAAAATGTAAACTATTGTTGTAGGAACTAAAATTCAGAAAATTTGTTTCTATAGAAATACCGGGACGGGGAATAATAATAATATCTCGACGTAATTAAACGTCATTATAAGTTAAATCATTGATGCAGTTATAAATAAAATTTCATTTGGGAAATTCTTAATCCATGGTTTTATTTTAACTAATTACAACGAAACTTTGAATTAACTGAGGGCATTGCGTGAATTTTTTCATGTACTTTATCACTTGTAAGACGGACACAACAAATGCGTGTACGTGTACAGGCCACGACGTTGCGCAGGTGAACCGTAAACAATTCACGTTCATTTTTTGTTTTATTTTTTTAACTTTTCGTCTATCCAGATATAACGCGATGAGACTCCTGAACACCTATTTGCAGTTGTTAATATGACTACTTGTCTTGAGGTCGATCAGCACACATTTTAAGATTATTTATTTATTTTATTTGAATTTAAAATTTTGGAAAACATTAAATATTTAAACAAAATCGACAGGAGTTTAGGAAACGTTAACCTAACCTAACCTAACCTAACCTAACCTAACCTAACCTAACGTCAGGAGTTTAGGAACGAGAAAATGTGTTGTTATCGATCTCAAGTAAATATTTTAATGTATTCAAATCAGTTTTCAAACGTCTTATCACGCTATCAGGTCCATCGGTAGGTCGGGACAAAAAGTGCATACAAATGAACATAAATTGTTGGTAATCTGCATTGAGTTTCGACCGAAGTCCTCTGACAATGTGTCATTATAATTATTTATTCAACATGATTTCGGTTAAGTACGATGAAGACGAGATTTATTGATAAAGTCTGCCTCGTTAAAATTTCAGGTAGAAACGCCGGTGACGCCGTGCCGTAGCAGAGTCCTAAAACCGTCATATTCGAACAGCCGCTGTTCGTCGGGAAATCGGTCGATTGGAAATCTGCAAATTCTATGGTCTCGGGAAACTCGTGGAGAATTAATCCAAAATATTTTTGTAAATTTTCGTCTGGTTTCAGTCATACGGCAGACATTCAAATACGGTTTACGAAAACCCGGTCGGAAGTGTGGAAATAACGACTTGTGGTGGTTTCGTGGTACTGGGTGGCGATGCAATAATCATTGGCGATCGTTTAGAATTTAGTTAGCTTTCCAAAAAGTTCAAAGCCAGATTTTTACCACCATTTCCCGTTGAGATATTGTGAAAAACGATTGTACAACCGTAGCTCGGAGGACGACGCGAATCACACTGGTTTACTAGTTGGCACGGTGCACTGTATATATTTACACATTTTTTAACACACTTGGTATCGCCACAGTGAACAGTCGATTGTCCATCGTTTTAAATATATACCTGAACAATTTCATCATCAACATGACAGACACCGTCGCTACAACTCCGGCTCCAGTCGCCGCATCGCCGGCCGCGAAGAAGTCTCCTGCCAAGAAGAAGTTGTCGGCTTCTAAAGTCAAGAAGACCGTTGCGTTGCACCCGACCACCGCCGTGATGGTCACGTCGGCCATCAAGGAGCTCAAGGAGAAGAAAGGTTCGTCGTTACCGGCCATCAAGAAATACTTGGCCGCCAACTACAAAGTCGATCCCGCCAAGCTGGCGCCTTTCATCAGGAAGTTTTTGAAAGCCGCCGTCGCCAACGGTACCGTCGTCCAGACCAAGGGAACCGGCGCTTCGGGACACTTCAAGTTGCCCGTCGCCGAGGTCAAGCCGAAAAAGGCCGTTGTAGCCAAAAAGAAGAAATCCATCGTCAAAAAAGTCAAAGCCGCCGGAACACCGAAGAAGAAGAAGCTCGTAGCCGCCAAGAAACCCGCGGCGGGTGAACCAGCAGCCAAAAAAGCGAAAAAGACCGCTGCGGCGAAACCCAAGGCGACTACACCAAAGAAGGCCCCAGCCAAAGCGAAAAAGCCGGCCGCCGTCAAACCCAAATCGAAGAAGACTCCGATCAAGAAAACCGCAGCTCCCAAAAAGAAGTAGTGCGGTAGTGTTAAATACTATCCATCTTCCTCCCTTAAAACGGTCCTTTTCAGGACCACCAAATTTTATGACTCGCACTTCTCTCACCAACTATTATATTTTTTCATACATTTTTGTAAGCTCTACGATTGTATGACGCGTGATTTAGAAAAACATATTTTATAAAGTCTGTTCGCGTTTGGTCGTTTCAGACTATGGACGGGTGAGACGCACCCAGTTGCGGTTTGGATTATATTGCAATTAATTAAAATAAAAACATCGGTTACAATTGTTAAGGAATTCCCAAATTCAATGTTATTTATAACCGACTAATATAAACATTTAATTACGTCGAGATACTATTGCCCGTATCGGTATTTCTATAGGTTTTTCATTGATGAGTTATTTTTACAATGTTTTTACCAAATTCCTTGTGACCCGCACAATGGCTATTAACGACATGAATATTATTTATTATCAAATTATAATGTTATATTTATATCACCTGTGACAATCGCCAATTGTGTTGACGTTCTAATAATTCAAATAAACCGAGACGTGAATAGAAAGACAAGTCGTTAAGCGGTAAATAATATAACTAAATTAAGTCGCACATTTCGTTACGTTCGGGTTATTTTCATCAAATATTTCGATACTTTCAAGTTTCAGTTCGGAGCGGGACGAAGGCAGCTGTTTCTTCGGCGGCGGACATCTGAACGTCTGTCCTTGATACATATGACACAGCTCTACGTTTCATCGGAAGAGTCGGTGTTTACGCGTAAGTTTGTTTTAATTTTATTTTAGTGCTCAAATTTACCATTTTAGACTTGAATTGAATTAAATATTTATCGACACGGACGATTTGCTAACTCGGTGACGTATAAACGATTTAAATAATAATAACATTTTAATTACGTCGGTACATTATTGCTTGTGTCGGTATTTCTTTAGGTTTTTCATTGATGAGTTATTTTTAGAACGTTTTTACCAAATTCCTTGTTATCGACGGTAATAGCTGCACGGCGGCTATTAATGATACGAATATAAATCGTATTTATAGTATACTATTATATGTTTTCCAAGAAACATCATAGGGACCGATAAAATCCTTGAATAACCGGACGCCATTTTTTTTCGTGAATTTCTTTTTTACCCGACTATTTGCGTATGAATTATGCTGAAAAATACGGTTGAATCAGCGTTCGACGACGCTCAGCTGCTGTTTAGAACTCAACGCATTACCTACGTCATGTATTTTAAAATTTCATTCGAGTTTATTATTCAATAACAACCAATTTTTCTGGAGCCCTTATCAGTGTCACCAATGTATATGTCACCAGTAAAATATTACTACATATTTCAATGATACGTTTTGTGAAATTGTAAATTTTGCACGTTGTAATTTTGTGTTATTTAGCTACCTATTATCTATAGGTTTTGAGGTTAAAAAAAAAATCTAATAAAATTCGAAATTTACTTGTACCTATAAATAGCTCAAAAAGAGTAAAAATATTTTAATAATAATATTGTAAGATGTGTGGAAAATATAAATAAAAATATAATTTTTTTATCATAAATAAAATAAAATGTCATCTTGCCACCTGGGATATTATGATAATGTTATAATAAAAAATAAAAAAAACCCTTTTTTTAATGTTAAAAATATTACAATGCCGTTGTCGTACTTTTGGTACAACCGTGGCACTTGAACCAGAATTTGGCGGATGGTCGTTTTTGTTATTTGGATAGACTATATTATTTAATTTGGATAACTGTCGGGAATCGAATAATTCAACAGTGTAACAATATCCACGAGACCACGACGTATAAAACATACATTATAATTATACACGACACTAGCAGCCGATTATCGTCTGTTTATTTATAGATACTTTTGACCCGCGTTCTGGGGAAGTTTGATGAATAGGTACGCCATTTACCGAGTAAACACTGACATTGTTATAAATATATTTTTATTACTGATAGTCGATAAATAAACAATAATTATCCAGGATTCTCGGTGTTTATATGGCTTCAATTACGTAAGATACCGATTGTACCTAATTAAAAACCCGAAAGACCCATGTTGACATTACAGTCTGGTTAGGTATAGCTATTACTCACAGTCGCTCAAATATATATTAACGTTAATTTTTTCATTACCACTTATCGACCGACAGTTAACACATAATAATGAAATTTGCCGTGCCCATACGATTGGTTATTTTTAGCATGTTTTTGCCAAATCTCGTGTTTTCGACGGTAAAACCCGCACAACGTCTATTAATATCCATCGCATTTATAATAATACACACGATATTATATCATTCTATCAAAGAAGAACTCGATGTTTTAGTAAATTTCTTACGTAACCGGACAGCATTTTTTTTCGTTAACTATCCCGATAATCACGCAGTGCTCCCCGCTCTGTACACACTGCAAATGTTCAAAATATTCTACATGCGATAGTTTTAGTTCAAAAATAATGGTTGTTAGAGAACAGAAATTTTATAGCGATTGGTGGCCCTGAAAAGGGCCGTTTTAGTTGAGTAATGATATTTCACAAAACGGGAGACTTATTTGGAGCTGGTGTACTTGGTCACAGCCTTGGTTCCTTCACTGACGGCGTGCTTGGCCAATTCACCGGGCAACAAGAGTCGGACGGCAGTTTGGATTTCCCGGCTGGTAATGGTCGAACGTTTGTTGTAGTGGGCCAGACGACTGGATTCGGCGGCGATGCGCTCGAACAGGTCGTTGACGAAGCTGTTCATGATGCTCATGGCTTTGGACGAGACTCCGGTGTCGGGATGTACTTGTTTCAACACTTTGTAGATGTAGATTGCGTACGATTCTTTCCTCTTGGGCTTGCGCTTCTTGTCGGACTTGGCGATGTTCTTTTGTGCCTTGCCGGACGACTTCTTCATTGCTTTGCCCGCCGATTTTCCTCCTGGAGCCATTTCGAATAATTGTAAATAGACTTGTTGACGACTGAAACGTTGTGTACTGAGTGATAATTTGACATTACATCACTGGGTATATATTACCAAACCCAAGCGACATTCCGTTCGTTTATTGGTGTAAAAACCCACAGTGATGACGGTATAAATAGAATCGTCGATTAGTCCATAACAACGGAAAATGGAAATTTCTCCACGAGTACGTTTCACGATTATGTCGAACGAAAACCACAACGTTTGGTAATGAAAATCAACCGAACGGTGTGACGTAGTATCGTAGTGTTGTTATCTCTGTCCAATCACAGAATTGCTGTCCACAATTTTACTATATAAACGAAAATTTCGGGAAAATTATACATCAGTCTCATCTAGTATCGAATCTGAACCATACCAAGCACTATAAAATCATGAGCGGACGCGGCAAAGCAGGAAAATCGAAGGGAGGCAAATCCAAGACCAGGTCGTCCCGCGCCGGACTCCAGTTCCCGGTCGGTCGTATCCATCGTCTGTTGAGAAAAGGAAACTACGCCGAACGTGTCGGAGCCGGAGCACCGGTATACCTGGCCGCCGTCATGGAGTACTTGGCAGCTGAAGTTTTGGAGTTGGCCGGTAACGCGGCCCGTGACAACAAGAAGTCTCGTATCATCCCCAGACATTTGCAATTGGCCATCAGGAACGACGAGGAGTTGAACAAATTGTTGTCCGGAGTGACCATCGCTCAAGGTGGTGTGTTGCCCAACATCCAAGCCGTGCTCTTGCCCAAGAAGACCGAGAAGAAGGCTTAACTTTGATACCCCTTACCCAACAAACACAGTTAATAAAACGGCCCTTTTCAGGGCCACCAAAATCAAAACAAACGTCCGTCCGAAGTTTTTTCAGCAGATGCACTAGACAGTGTAGGTAGTACTACACGTGTAGCTGTTGTTGCTTTCAGATTTTTAAGCGAATGCCTTGACATTTTTTAATCGAGACCGGGCGCGATTTTACATTAAATACACTTGGATAACGATTCTGAAGTGACTTAATTCCATTTCCTTCATATTTCGAGGAAGCCGTCACGTCTTGTGGCCTTTAACCTTAAAAATCGGATTAATAAAAAATGATCACATCGAATTATTAATAGGTACACTGTCAAAATAAGATGGCTCGTCGTCAAACGAATGTTTCTAATTAGACGCTAATTTTACTCAAATATGGCTACGCTGACCACTGGCGGCTTACAAAACAACGTTTTTATTAAAAAATTATATTTTTTATCCTTATAATTTTTTAAGTTTTTTACTCTTTTATACGACAACGTGGTGTTTTTTAATTTTATATTCCAAAGCAGAATATTTTTCTTAGTATTTCGATACATAGAAGTGGACAAACATTTCGCGGGGTAACCCCGTAACACTCCACTCCGCTCATCTAAACTTTAAATACTTATAACTCATCAACTACTCGTCCCAAATTCGGTTTTCATGTATCGAAACACCAAGAAAAATATTCTGCTTTGGAATATAAAATTAAAAAACACTATGTTGTCGTATAAAAAAGTAAAAATCTAAAAAAATTATAAGGATAAAAAATATTTAAAAATATAATTTTTTTAATAAAAACGTTGTTTTATAAGCGATTTGAAACGATGTAAAAAAAAAAAAAAATTTACACTTTATGAAATATTGATTGTTGTTTGATAAAAGAATCGCCCGGTGTTAACTGTATAAGTAGAACAAAATATTTTGACGGTTTGATTGTGACATTAAAAATAATCTAGTTATGTTGTATAATTTGACAAGACGGTAATCAGATGATTAGCAATCAAACAATGAAATACAAAATGAATTCTAAAAATATTCTAATAGGTATCTGTTTTCGGTTATTTGGGAAATGACGACGCGATAAAGTATCGAGATTAGTACTTAACTGTATTGTAAATACCGTGATGCGGGTATTACCGTCGATAACAAGACATTTGGAAAAACATTCTAAAAATAACCCCTTTGTATGGTTAGGTTAGGTAACCTAACCTAACCGGGACAATTCCGTTATTATGTGTTGTTGTCTGTCGATCCGTGGTAATGAAAATATTAATATCAACACGTGAGCGACTGAATAAGTTATACCTAACCATATTATTATACCCGTCTACAATGTCAACATGGGTCTTTCGGAATTTTTAATTAGATACTATCGGTGTTTTACTTAATTGAAGCCATGTAAACACCGAGAATCCTGGACAATTATTGTTTATTGATCGATAATAAAAATGTCAATGTTTACATGGTAGTAAATGGCGTACACCTATTTATCAAACTTCGTGACAAGAGTATCTATAAATAAACAGACGGTAGTCCGCCGGCTGGTGGTGTCGTGTATTATAACGTATGTTTTAAACGTCGTGGTCTCGTGGATATTGTCACACCGTTGAATTATTCGATTCCTGATCTTATAATTTTGGCCTGGGTTGTTCATTTATTATTGTCCGGTTTTGTAAAATATGTATATAATAGAAATATACTGCCGCTAATGCAAAACTAACACAATCACTATTATACGTGCCCATCGCCAGAATACAAGTACGTATTGGTGGCCCTGAAAAGGGCCTTTTTAAGGTATGATAACTAATGACGATGATCAAAGTTAAGCACGTTCACCGCGGATACGACGGGCCAACTGGATGTCCTTTGGCATGATGGTGACACGCTTGGCGTGGATCGCGCAAAGATTGGTGTCTTCGAACAGACCTACCAAGTATGCCTCGCTAGCTTCTTGCAACGCCATGACCGCGGAGCTCTGGAAACGCAGGTCGGTCTTGAAGTCCTGGGCGATCTCGCGCACTAGACGTTGGAACGGCAATTTGCGGATCAAAAGTTCTGTGCTCTTCTGATAACGACGGATTTCACGGAGGGCAACGGTTCCCGGACGGTAACGATGTGGTTTTTTCACTCCTCCGGTGGCGGGTGCGCTCTTACGTGCGGCTTTGGTGGCCAACTGTTTCCTGGGCGCCTTTCCGCCGGTAGATTTACGAGCTGTCTGCTTGGTACGTGCCATTGCGCTGCTGGATTAGATTGTTCTGGATTGGTGTGCAAAACGTGGATGTCGGACGACTGATGTGGTTCGAACACACTGTCGACCGGTATATATACGTAAATGGGAACGGTATGCGTCGTCCTCATTGGACGATGTTTAACGTTTAGAATTTTAGCGGCGGGGGTGGGGGGATAACCGGTCATGGTTCCGATTGGTGGTTCGGTGTCGTGAGAAACGTTTAAAAGGGACTGCGACCTGAAGAAAAGTATCATCATCATCTCATCACTATTCAACGTTCAGTTCACATCCGAGCAAGACGTCCTCTGCCAACTACTCTACAGCCAGCCGTTCTCACCGCTTCAACAGGGCAACAGCGCCCACGGTTCACACCACGAACCCACAACCTCAAAACAGCCGTTCTCACTGCTTCAACAGGGCTCCAGCGCCTACGGTTCACACCACGAACCTTCAACTCAAACAGCCGTTTTCACCGCTCTCCAACAGGGCACCAGCGCCCACAAGTAAGCCGTCGCGGAAGCGACGTCCCTCCGTTATAGCTGTCGTGGGGCCGCGCCCTCACATAGCCACAGCAACCCATCCCCTCCCTAAACAAACCCACGCCAATCAAACATGGGCAAAAAACGCAAAGGGGGTAACCCCCCTACCAACCACCTACTAAAATTCGCACGTCAGCGTTCTGCTCCTCCCTCTCCAACACCATCAAAAACTTCCGACTCCGAAACGTTAGACTCCTTCTCTGACTCAAGCGCCTCGACACAACACTCTCGATCCTCACTAACTTCCGTACAATCTACAGATACATTAACTTCCGTACCTAAACCAAACCAAACAAATAGCTCCGCACAAAATCAGACCACCTCCGTACAAAACCAAACCTCCTCCTCACTAAACCAAATAACCTCCACACCAAATCAAACCACCACCGCATCTAATCAATCTACTTCCGCACCAAACACACCAAAAACTCCGATTAAACCTACATCCGCTAGACCACCACCAATTATGCTAAGCTCCGGCTCCTGGCGGAAGATCGCTCCCGTGATCTACGCCCTCCCAAACCTTGCCCCTACCTCTCTAACCGCCAAATCGTCCTCCAACGGCCAAGTCACCGTCCAAACTTCTGACGCGACCCTTTTCCGACTAATCCAGAAAACCCTACTGCATCATGGTATCGAATTCCACACCTTTTCACTCCCCGAAGAACGATCCATCAAAGTCGTGCTGAAGGGCATCCCACATGATATCCCGGTCGACGAAATCCAAGGGGAGCTGGAAACCCTTGGATTCTCCGTTAAATTCATCCGCCGTTTCGGCACCCCGGAAAAACCGATGCCAATTTGTGTGGTACACATCGCGTCAAATCCAAATTCAAAAGACATTTTCCTGTTAAACAATCTCTTCTATATACAAATTTCCGTCGAACCCCTCAAACCCTCCGGCCCAGCCCAATGCTTTTCGTGCCAACGCTTCGGCCACGGTTCACGCGACTGCGGTCACCCACCCAGATGTGTGAAATGTGCAGGAAACCACTTGGCTAGCGACTGCCAAAAAACCCGCGAACAGGCCCCCACATGCTGCAACTGCGGCGGATCACATACCGCAAATTTCCGAGGTTGCCCCCACTTACTGGCCCAAAACCAACCAAAACCACAAACTCAGGCCCAAACCGTCCAAAAACCAAACAAAACCCTTCCTATTCAAAAAACACCACCTCCCCCACCTGCACCTAGGCCAACCCTGTCCTACGCTACTGCAACTGCCGGAGCAGCTCCCCCCTCCCCCACTCCCCAAGCACCACAAATCAACCTGTCCCTGATTCTAAACCTCCTGACCAACCTACTGACTGCCCTGGCAACCAACCAGAACCCCAAAACACTGATGGAAACGACCATAAAAGCATTCCTGACAATTCTCACGCCTCCCAATGAATAACTTAAAAATCCTGTTTTGGAACTCCAACGGTATTACACACAAACTTAATGAACTAACAGCTCTCGCGCTCCAACTAAAAACCGACATAATCTTACTTAACGAAACTCGTCTATCTCCCTCCACCAACCTTCACATTCCAAATTACTTCACGTACAGGAACGACCTACCGACTACCCGGGGCTCGCCCCCTCACGGCGGCACGGCCGTCCTTATTCACCGTCGCATCGTCCACCAACCTATGACTCTTAACACAACCATTCAAACCTCTTCAGTCCTTATCAAACTTAACAACCATGAAATACTTGTATCAGCGGTATACAAACCACCTGGCGCCACTCTCTCGACACCTGACTTAGACTTACTTACCCAAAGCGCGGAATGGCAAATATCGGCAGGCGATTTCAACGCCAAACACCCACTGTGGTACAGCCACTCAACAAACGCAGCCGGCCGTGTTCTCTTCGATCACGTTCAACATTCGGACTATGTCATTACTGCCCCCTCTTCCCCCACACATTTTCCCACTTACACCCGTCACAGACCCGACGTACTTGACATCGCCCTCGCACGTCTACCATACCCGACCCAAATCGAAAACCTCAACGAACTATCTTCCGACCATAACCCTATACTTCTGGAGACTCTATGTACTCCGATCTCATCGTCTCCTCCTACTACTAACCGCTTCATTAACTGGACAAAATACAAAACGATCCTTACCAACTTACCAAACTCTCCCGTACCACCGACAAATGACAAACATTCAATTGACCTAGCAGTCGATTGTCTGACCAAAAACCTGCAACACGCTATCGAAGCTAGCGTATTTACTCCTAAACTCAAAAACTCGTCCCTCTTACTTCCCGACTACATAAAACTAGAAATAACTGGAAAAAACCAACTACGCCGTCTATGGCAGAGAAACCGTGACCCAACCGTTAAACGCCAACTTAACGCCAAAATCGCACTAATTCGTACATTACTTCTAACTCACAAAACTGACCAATGGGACTCCTTCCTAAACTCTCTCGACCAACAAGACAACTCCATTTACAAACTCAACAAAAGCCTCCTTCATAAACGTCCAGCTTCTCACCCTCTGACCGGGCCAAACGGTCTTGTCTTTCCGGCCAAAGACCGAGCCGAGCTGATAGCGGACTCTCTCGAACAACAATTCCAAACCAACCCCGGTCCCGACATACCAGAAGTGACCGCGTACTACCATTCACTACAAAACCACAATACTATAAAATCTAACCTGTTCACCACCCCCGGCACCGTTCAAAAAATCATAAGCGACCTTCGCAAGAAGAGAGCCCCAGGCGATGATCTCATCACCAACACGGCTCTTAAATTTCTTCCCAACAATATCTTACTATCCCTAACGCAAATTATAAACAGCTCCTTCAGAATCTGCTACTTTCCACTTGCCTGGAAAAAAGCAGTCATAATTTCCATTCCCAAACCAGGCAAAGACCACAAACTACCCGTAAACTACCGCCCAATCGCTCTGCTTTCCTCCCTATCAAAAATCTACGAACGACTCATACTCACTCACCTGCAAAACATACTCCGTGACAAAATCCGCCCAGAACAGTTTGCCTTCAGACCCGAACACTCTACTACCCACCAACTGACCAAACTCACTCACCAACTCAGCCAGAACTTTAACAACAACATTAACACCGCTTCTATATTTCTTGATGTGGAGAAAGCTTTCGACAGAGTCTGGCACGCCGGACTCCTTTACAAACTTTCTCAACTCAACATCCCGACCGAAATCATTAAAATTATAGAATCCTTTCTCACCGACCGCACTTTTATCGCTAAAATCGAAGACTCTTTCTCGTCCACCAGACACATTCTCGCAGGCGTCCCTCAAGGATCCTGCCTATCACCAACTCTCTACTTGACCTACATAAACGACATTCCGACGACTTCAAAAGCTCATCTCTCGTTATTCGCCGACGACACGATGTTCTTTACTTACGACCACAACCAAAAACGAGCCGCCATACAGTTACAACACCAACTTAACCTTGCAACCACATGGTTTCACCGATGGCGAATCAAAATAAACGCGACCAAAACTGTAGGTATCATTTTCGGACACTCAAATACCACCCACGTACCACCACTACTACTCGACAACCACTCCATTAACTGGTCCGACAAAGCAAAATACCTCGGCGTCACCATCGGGCGCAAACTCACTTTCGGCAAACATATTCAAAACATCACCAAAAAGGCCACCCGCATCCGAGGTTTGCTTTACCCCATACTAAATCGCACTAGCCCCGTCCCAACGACAACGAAACTTAACATACTAAAACTTTACGTCTCACCAATCCTAACGTACGCTGGCTCTTCTTGGGCACCCTTTATAGGACCCTCTCAATGGAACCAAATCGAATCCGTCCAAAACATCGGCATACGCACCATAACGCGTATGCCCACTATCGTTAGAAATTCGGTCCTTCTAAAATCGACAAATTTCAAATCTATTCAAACCTCCATTCGTTCCCAAACCAAATCAATGTTCTACAAAAATTCTTTCTCGAATCATACTCACATCCGACTTCTAGGTAAAACACACCCTCCCCCAAATACTAAACGTAAATTGAAACCCTACCCACTCTCTTGGACAGAACAATAAATTTAACCATTTCTTCTTAATTTCCATCCACTAGTAGAGGCACAAGCCTGGAATAGTAAACGGCATAGCCATCCCTTTCAAAGCAAAGCAAAGCAAAGAAAAGTATCAGTCAACGTTCAGTTCACATCCGAGCAAGTTGTCCAACACTATTTCCAACATTCAAAATGACAGGACGAGGCAAAGGAGGAAAAGGTCTGGGAAAAGGAGGCGCGAAACGTCATCGTAAAGTGCTCCGTGATAACATCCAGGGAATCACCAAGCCCGCCATCCGTCGGTTGGCTCGCCGAGGCGGTGTTAAACGTATTTCCGGTTTGATCTACGAAGAGACCCGTGGAGTTCTGAAGGTATTCCTGGAAAACGTGATCCGTGACGCAGTCACGTACACCGAGCACGCCAAGAGGAAGACCGTCACCGCCATGGACGTCGTGTACGCTCTCAAACGACAAGGTCGTACTCTGTACGGTTTCGGAGGTTAAATACTTACTTCTGAAGTTTAAAAACATCTTAAAAAGGCCCTTTTCAGGGCCACCATATGATGATGCCATAATATGTCGTTTATAGTACCTTAGAATAAAGAAATATTCCGTTCAAGTTGGTGGTTATTCGTAGGCGTAAATGATAATTCCCAATTTGTTTAAGAAAACACGCGGAATAACGCTCCGAATATAATAGATTATATTCTATAATATTTTTTTTTCATGATTATAATTGAAATACTACCGTAAGTCAAAACATAGAAATAACGTTACGCTGATAACCGTAATCTTGTTATGATATTATTATATTGCGGGACTTCGAATTCAATATTACAAAAAAAGCTTTTTTGCGAATTCCAGTGGTGATTCACTATTTCACTACGTCATTCGTTTCGTGAACCTACCATGAATAAGCTATGAGGTTTTTGTTTAATGATTTATTTTTAGAATGTTATTTTTCGAATTTCATTATGTACATTATAATTGTTATATTACAAGAAACATCGGTTCCTATAATACGATAGATTAACCATGATGACATGTATAATAGTATAGGTGCTATAAACACGATAGATATTCATATTATTAATAGCCGTTGTGCGGGTATTACCGTCGATAACAAACAATTTGGTGAAAACATTCTAAAAATAACTCACCAATGAAAAACCTCAAAGAACGATATTGAGAATACTGGCAAAAAGGGTGTCCAAACACGTAGAAAATGTAAACTATTGTTGTAGGAACTAAAATTCAGAAAATTTGTTTCTATAGAAATACCGGGACGGGGAATAATAATAATATCTCGACGTAATTAAACGTCATTATAAGTTAAATCATTGATGCAGTTATAAATAAAATTTCATTTGGGAAATTCTTAATCCATGGTTTTATTTTAACTAATTACAACGAAACTTTGAATTAACTGAGGGCATTGCGTGAATTTTTTCATGTACTTTATCACTTGTAAGACGGACACAACAAATGCGTGTACGTGTACAGGCCACGACGTTGCGCAGGTGAACCGTAAACAATTCACGTTCATTTTTTGTTTTATTTTTTTAACTTTTCGTCTATCCAGATATAACGCGATGAGACTCCTGAACACCTATTTGCAGTTGTTAATATGACTACTTGTCTTGAGGTCGATCAGCACACATTTTAAGATTATTTATTTATTTTATTTGAATTTAAAATTTTGGAAAACATTAAATATTTAAACAAAATCGACAGGAGTTTAGGAAACGTTAACCTAACCTAACCTAACCTAACCTAACCTAACCTAACCTAACCTAACGTCAGGAGTTTAGGAACGAGAAAATGTGTTGTTATCGATCTCAAGTAAATATTTTAATGTATTCAAATCAGTTTTCAAACGTCTTATCACGCTATCAGGTCCATCGGTAGGTCGGGACAAAAAGTGCATACAAATGAACATAAATTGTTGGTAATCTGCATTGAGTTTCGACCGAAGTCCTCTGACAATGTGTCATTATAATTATTTATTCAACATGATTTCGGTTAAGTACGATGAAGACGAGATTTATTGATAAAGTCTGCCTCGTTAAAATTTCAGGTAGAAACGCCGGTGACGCCGTGCCGTAGCAGAGTCCTAAAACCGTCATATTCGAACAGCCGCTGTTCGTCGGGAAATCGGTCGATTGGAAATCTGCAAATTCTATGGTCTCGGGAAACTCGTGGAGAATTAATCCAAAATATTTTTGTAAATTTTCGTCTGGTTTCAGTCATACGGCAGACATTCAAATACGGTTTACGAAAACCCGGTCGGAAGTGTGGAAATAACGACTTGTGGTGGTTTCGTGGTACTGGGTGGCGATGCAATAATCATTGGCGATCGTTTAGAATTTAGTTAGCTTTCCAAAAAGTTCAAAGCCAGATTTTTACCACCATTTCCCGTTGAGATATTGTGAAAAACGATTGTACAACCGTAGCTCGGAGGACGACGCGAATCACACTGGTTTACTAGTTGGCACGGTGCACTGTATATATTTACACATTTTTTAACACACTTGGTATCGCCACAGTGAACAGTCGATTGTCCATCGTTTTAAATATATACCTGAACAATTTCATCATCAACATGACAGACACCGTCGCTACAACTCCGGCTCCAGTCGCCGCATCGCCGGCCGCGAAGAAGTCTCCTGCCAAGAAGAAGTTGTCGGCTTCTAAAGTCAAGAAGACCGTTGCGTTGCACCCGACCACCGCCGTGATGGTCACGTCGGCCATCAAGGAGCTCAAGGAGAAGAAAGGTTCGTCGTTACCGGCCATCAAGAAATACTTGGCCGCCAACTACAAAGTCGATCCCGCCAAGCTGGCGCCTTTCATCAGGAAGTTTTTGAAAGCCGCCGTCGCCAACGGTACCGTCGTCCAGACCAAGGGAACCGGCGCTTCGGGACACTTCAAGTTGCCCGTCGCCGAGGTCAAGCCGAAAAAGGCCGTTGTAGCCAAAAAGAAGAAATCCATCGTCAAAAAAGTCAAAGCCGCCGGAACACCGAAGAAGAAGAAGCTCGTAGCCGCCAAGAAACCCGCGGCGGGTGAACCAGCAGCCAAAAAAGCGAAAAAGACCGCTGCGGCGAAACCCAAGGCGACTACACCAAAGAAGGCCCCAGCCAAAGCGAAAAAGCCGGCCGCCGTCAAACCCAAATCGAAGAAGACTCCGATCAAGAAAACCGCAGCTCCCAAAAAGAAGTAGTGCGGTAGTGTTAAATACTATCCATCTTCCTCCCTTAAAACGGTCCTTTTCAGGACCACCAAATTTTATGACTCGCACTTCTCTCACCAACTATTATATTTTTTCATACATTTTTGTAAGCTCTACGATTGTATGACGCGTGATTTAGAAAAACATATTTTATAAAGTCTGTTCGCGTTTGGTCGTTTCAGACTATGGACGGGTGAGACGCACCCAGTTGCGGTTTGGATTATATTGCAATTAATTAAAATAAAAACATCGGTTACAATTGTTAAGGAATTCCCAAATTCAATGTTATTTATAACCGACTAATATAAACATTTAATTACGTCGAGATACTATTGCCCGTATCGGTATTTCTATAGGTTTTTCATTGATGAGTTATTTTTACAATGTTTTTACCAAATTCCTTGTGACCCGCACAATGGCTATTAACGACATGAATATTATTTATTATCAAATTATAATGTTATATTTATATCACCTGTGACAATCGCCAATTGTGTTGACGTTCTAATAATTCAAATAAACCGAGACGTGAATAGAAAGACAAGTCGTTAAGCGGTAAATAATATAACTAAATTAAGTCGCACATTTCGTTACGTTCGGGTTATTTTCATCAAATATTTCGATACTTTCAAGTTTCAGTTCGGAGCGGGACGAAGGCAGCTGTTTCTTCGGCGGCGGACATCTGAACGTCTGTCCTTGATACATATGACACAGCTCTACGTTTCATCGGAAGAGTCGGTGTTTACGCGTAAGTTTGTTTTAATTTTATTTTAGTGCTCAAATTTACCATTTTAGACTTGAATTGAATTAAATATTTATCGACACGGACGATTTGCTAACTCGGTGACGTATAAACGATTTAAATAATAATAACATTTTAATTACGTCGGTACATTATTGCTTGTGTCGGTATTTCTTTAGGTTTTTCATTGATGAGTTATTTTTAGAACGTTTTTACCAAATTCCTTGTTATCGACGGTAATAGCTGCACGGCGGCTATTAATGATACGAATATAAATCGTATTTATAGTATACTATTATATGTTTTCCAAGAAACATCATAGGGACCGATAAAATCCTTGAATAACCGGACGCCATTTTTTTTCGTGAATTTCTTTTTTACCCGACTATTTGCGTATGAATTATGCTGAAAAATACGGTTGAATCAGCGTTCGACGACGCTCAGCTGCTGTTTAGAACTCAACGCATTACCTACGTCATGTATTTTAAAATTTCATTCGAGTTTATTATTCAATAACAACCAATTTTTCTGGAGCCCTTATCAGTGTCACCAATGTATATGTCACCAGTAAAATATTACTACATATTTCAATGATACGTTTTGTGAAATTGTAAATTTTGCACGTTGTAATTTTGTGTTATTTAGCTACCTATTATCTATAGGTTTTGAGGTTAAAAAAAAAATCTAATAAAATTCGAAATTTACTTGTACCTATAAATAGCTCAAAAAGAGTAAAAATATTTTAATAATAATATTGTAAGATGTGTGGAAAATATAAATAAAAATATAATTTTTTTATCATAAATAAAATAAAATGTCATCTTGCCACCTGGGATATTATGATAATGTTATAATAAAAAATAAAAAAAACCCTTTTTTTAATGTTAAAAATATTACAATGCCGTTGTCGTACTTTTGGTACAACCGTGGCACTTGAACCAGAATTTGGCGGATGGTCGTTTTTGTTATTTGGATAGACTATATTATTTAATTTGGATAACTGTCGGGAATCGAATAATTCAACAGTGTAACAATATCCACGAGACCACGACGTATAAAACATACATTATAATTATACACGACACTAGCAGCCGATTATCGTCTGTTTATTTATAGATACTTTTGACCCGCGTTCTGGGGAAGTTTGATGAATAGGTACGCCATTTACCGAGTAAACACTGACATTGTTATAAATATATTTTTATTACTGATAGTCGATAAATAAACAATAATTATCCAGGATTCTCGGTGTTTATATGGCTTCAATTACGTAAGATACCGATTGTACCTAATTAAAAACCCGAAAGACCCATGTTGACATTACAGTCTGGTTAGGTATAGCTATTACTCACAGTCGCTCAAATATATATTAACGTTAATTTTTTCATTACCACTTATCGACCGACAGTTAACACATAATAATGAAATTTGCCGTGCCCATACGATTGGTTATTTTTAGCATGTTTTTGCCAAATCTCGTGTTTTCGACGGTAAAACCCGCACAACGTCTATTAATATCCATCGCATTTATAATAATACACACGATATTATATCATTCTATCAAAGAAGAACTCGATGTTTTAGTAAATTTCTTACGTAACCGGACAGCATTTTTTTTCGTTAACTATCCCGATAATCACGCAGTGCTCCCCGCTCTGTACACACTGCAAATGTTCAAAATATTCTACATGCGATAGTTTTAGTTCAAAAATAATGGTTGTTAGAGAACAGAAATTTTATAGCGATTGGTGGCCCTGAAAAGGGCCGTTTTAGTTGAGTAATGATATTTCACAAAACGGGAGACTTATTTGGAGCTGGTGTACTTGGTCACAGCCTTGGTTCCTTCACTGACGGCGTGCTTGGCCAATTCACCGGGCAACAAGAGTCGGACGGCAGTTTGGATTTCCCGGCTGGTAATGGTCGAACGTTTGTTGTAGTGGGCCAGACGACTGGATTCGGCGGCGATGCGCTCGAACAGGTCGTTGACGAAGCTGTTCATGATGCTCATGGCTTTGGACGAGACTCCGGTGTCGGGATGTACTTGTTTCAACACTTTGTAGATGTAGATTGCGTACGATTCTTTCCTCTTGGGCTTGCGCTTCTTGTCGGACTTGGCGATGTTCTTTTGTGCCTTGCCGGACGACTTCTTCATTGCTTTGCCCGCCGATTTTCCTCCTGGAGCCATTTCGAATAATTGTAAATAGACTTGTTGACGACTGAAACGTTGTGTACTGAGTGATAATTTGACATTACATCACTGGGTATATATTACCAAACCCAAGCGACATTCCGTTCGTTTATTGGTGTAAAAACCCACAGTGATGACGGTATAAATAGAATCGTCGATTAGTCCATAACAACGGAAAATGGAAATTTCTCCACGAGTACGTTTCACGATTATGTCGAACGAAAACCACAACGTTTGGTAATGAAAATCAACCGAACGGTGTGACGTAGTATCGTAGTGTTGTTATCTCTGTCCAATCACAGAATTGCTGTCCACAATTTTACTATATAAACGAAAATTTCGGGAAAATTATACATCAGTCTCATCTAGTATCGAATCTGAACCATACCAAGCACTATAAAATCATGAGCGGACGCGGCAAAGCAGGAAAATCGAAGGGAGGCAAATCCAAGACCAGGTCGTCCCGCGCCGGACTCCAGTTCCCGGTCGGTCGTATCCATCGTCTGTTGAGAAAAGGAAACTACGCCGAACGTGTCGGAGCCGGAGCACCGGTATACCTGGCCGCCGTCATGGAGTACTTGGCAGCTGAAGTTTTGGAGTTGGCCGGTAACGCGGCCCGTGACAACAAGAAGTCTCGTATCATCCCCAGACATTTGCAATTGGCCATCAGGAACGACGAGGAGTTGAACAAATTGTTGTCCGGAGTGACCATCGCTCAAGGTGGTGTGTTGCCCAACATCCAAGCCGTGCTCTTGCCCAAGAAGACCGAGAAGAAGGCTTAACTTTGATACCCCTTACCCAACAAACACAGTTAATAAAACGGCCCTTTTCAGGGCCACCAAAATCAAAACAAACGTCCGTCCGAAGTTTTTTCAGCAGATGCACTAGACAGTGTAGGTAGTACTACACGTGTAGCTGTTGTTGCTTTCAGATTTTTAAGCGAATGCCTTGACATTTTTTAATCGAGACCGGGCGCGATTTTACATTAAATACACTTGGATAACGATTCTGAAGTGACTTAATTCCATTTCCTTCATATTTCGAGGAAGCCGTCACGTCTTGTGGCCTTTAACCTTAAAAATCGGATTAATAAAAAATGATCACATCGAATTATTAATAGGTACACTGTCAAAATAAGATGGCTCGTCGTCAAACGAATGTTTCTAATTAGACGCTAATTTTACTCAAATATGGCTACGCTGACCACTGGCGGCTTACAAAACAACGTTTTTATTAAAAAATTATATTTTTTATCCTTATAATTTTTTAAGTTTTTTACTCTTTTATACGACAACGTGGTGTTTTTTAATTTTATATTCCAAAGCAGAATATTTTTCTTAGTATTTCGATACATAGAAGTGGACAAACATTTCGCGGGGTAACCCCGTAACACTCCACTCCGCTCATCTAAACTTTAAATACTTATAACTCATCAACTACTCGTCCCAAATTCGGTTTTCATGTATCGAAATACCAAGAAAAATATTCTGCTTTGGAATATAAAATTAAAAAACACTATGTTGTCGTATAAAAAAGTAAAAATCTAAAAAAATTATAAGGATAAAAAATATTTAAAAATATAATTTTTTTAATAAAAACGTTGTTTTATAAGCGATTTGAAACGATGTAAAAAAAAAAAAAAATTTACACTTTATGAAATATTGATTGTTGTTTGATAAAAGAATCGCCCGGTGTTAACTGTATAAGTAGAACAAAATATTTTGACGGTTTGATTGTGACATTAAAAATAATCTAGTTATGTTGTATAATTTGACAAGACGGTAATCAGATGATTAGCAATCAAACAATGAAATACAAAATGAATTCTAAAAATATTCTAATAGGTATCTGTTTTCGGTTATTTGGGAAATGACGACGCGATAAAGTATCGAGATTAGTACTTAACTGTATTGTAAATACCGTGATGCGGGTATTACCGTCGATAACAAGACATTTGGAAAAACATTCTAAAAATAACCCCTTTGTATGGTTAGGTTAGGTAACCTAACCTAACCGGGACAATTCCGTTATTATGTGTTGTTGTCTGTCGATCCGTGGTAATGAAAATATTAATATCAACACGTGAGCGACTGAATAAGTTATACCTAACCATATTATTATACCCGTCTACAATGTCAACATGGGTCTTTCGGAATTTTTAATTAGATACTATCGGTGTTTTACTTAATTGAAGCCATGTAAACACCGAGAATCCTGGACAATTATTGTTTATTGATCGATAATAAAAATGTCAATGTTTACATGGTAGTAAATGGCGTACACCTATTTATCAAACTTCGTGACAAGAGTATCTATAAATAAACAGACGGTAGTCCGCCGGCTGGTGGTGTCGTGTATTATAACGTATGTTTTAAACGTCGTGGTCTCGTGGATATTGTCACACCGTTGAATTATTCGATTCCTGATCTTATAATTTTGGCCTGGGTTGTTCATTTATTATTGTCCGGTTTTGTAAAATATGTATATAATAGAAATATACTGCCGCTAATGCAAAACTAACACAATCACTATTATACGTGCCCATCGCCAGAATACAAGTACGTATTGGTGGCCCTGAAAAGGGCCTTTTTAAGGTATGATAACTAATGACGATGATCAAAGTTAAGCACGTTCACCGCGGATACGACGGGCCAACTGGATGTCCTTTGGCATGATGGTGACACGCTTGGCGTGGATCGCGCAAAGATTGGTGTCTTCGAACAGACCTACCAAGTATGCCTCGCTAGCTTCTTGCAACGCCATGACCGCGGAGCTCTGGAAACGCAGGTCGGTCTTGAAGTCCTGGGCGATCTCGCGCACTAGACGTTGGAACGGCAATTTGCGGATCAAAAGTTCTGTGCTCTTCTGATAACGACGGATTTCACGGAGGGCAACGGTTCCCGGACGGTAACGATGTGGTTTTTTCACTCCTCCGGTGGCGGGTGCGCTCTTACGTGCGGCTTTGGTGGCCAACTGTTTCCTGGGCGCCTTTCCGCCGGTAGATTTACGAGCTGTCTGCTTGGTACGTGCCATTGCGCTGCTGGATTAGATTGTTCTGGATTGGTGTGCAAAACGTGGATGTCGGACGACTGATGTGGTTCGAACACACTGTCGACCGGTATATATACGTAAATGGGAACGGTATGCGTCGTCCTCATTGGACGATGTTTAACGTTTAGAATTTTAGCGGCGGGGGTGGGGGGATAACCGGTCATGGTTCCGATTGGTGGTTCGGTGTCGTGAGAAACGTTTAAAAGGGACTGCGACCTGAAGAAAAGTATCAGTCAACGTTCAGTTCACATCCGAGCAAGTTGTCCAACACTATTTCCAACATTCAAAATGACAGGACGAGGCAAAGGAGGAAAAGGTCTGGGAAAAGGAGGCGCGAAACGTCATCGTAAAGTGCTCCGTGATAACATCCAGGGAATCACCAAGCCCGCCATCCGTCGGTTGGCTCGCCGAGGCGGTGTTAAACGTATTTCCGGTTTGATCTACGAAGAGACCCGTGGAGTTCTGAAGGTATTCCTGGAAAACGTGATCCGTGACGCAGTCACGTACACCGAGCACGCCAAGAGGAAGACCGTCACCGCCATGGACGTCGTGTACGCTCTCAAACGACAAGGTCGTACTCTGTACGGTTTCGGAGGTTAAATACTTACTTCTGAAGTTTAAAAACATCTTAAAAAGGCCCTTTTCAGGGCCACCATATGATGATGCCATAATATGTCGTTTATAATACCTTAGAATAAAGAAATATTCCGTTCAAGTTGGTGGTTATTCGTAGGCGTAAATGATAATTCCCAATTTGTTTAAGAAAACACGCGGAATAACGCTCCGAATATAATAGATTATATTCTATAATATTTTTTTTTCATGATTATAATTGAAATACTACCGTAAGTCAAAACATAGAAATAACGTTACGCTGATAACCGTAATCTTGTTATGATATTATTATATTGCGGGACTTCGAATTCAATATTACAAAAAAAGCTTTTTTGCGAATTCCAGTGGTGATTCACTATTTCACTACGTCATTCGTTTCGTGAACCTACCATGAATAAGCTATGAGGTTTTTGTTTAATGATTTATTTTTAGAATGTTATTTTTCGAATTTCATTATGTACATTATAATTGTTATATTACAAGAAACATCGGTTCCTATAATACGATAGATTAACCATGATGACATGTATAATAGTATAGGTGCTATAAACACGATAGATATTCATATTATTAATAGCCGTTGTGCGGGTATTACCGTCGATAACAAACAATTTGGTGAAAACATTCTAAAAATAACTCACCAATGAAAAACCTCAAAGAACGATATTGAGAATACTGGCAAAAAGGGTGTCCAAACACGTAGAAAATGTAAACTATTGTTGTAGGAACTAAAATTCAGAAAATTTGTTTCTATAGAAATACCGGGACGGGGAATAATAATAATATCTCGACGTAATTAAACGTCATTATAAGTTAAATCATTGATGCAGTTATAAATAAAATTTCATTTGGGAAATTCTTAATCCATGGTTTTATTTTAACTAATTACAACGAAACTTTGAATTAACTGAGGGCATTGCGTGAATTTTTTCATGTACTTTATCACTTGTAAGACGGACACAACAAATGCGTGTACGTGTACAGGCCACGACGTTGCGCAGGTGAACCGTAAACAATTCACGTTCATTTTTTGTTTTATTTTTTTAACTTTTCGTCTATCCAGATATAACGCGATGAGACTCCTGAACACCTATTTGCAGTTGTTAATATGACTACTTGTCTTGAGGTCGATCAGCACACATTTTAAGATTATTTATTTATTTTATTTGAATTTAAAATTTTGGAAAACATTAAATATTTAAACAAAATCGACAGGAGTTTAGGAAACGTTAACCTAACCTAACCTAACCTAACCTAACCTAACCTAACCTAACGTCAGGAGTTTAGGAACGAGAAAATGTGTTGTTATCGATCTCAAGTAAATATTTTAATGTATTCAAATCAGTTTTCAAACGTCTTATCACGCTATCAGGTCCATCGGTAGGTCGGGACAAAAAGTGCATACAAATGAACATAAATTGTTGGTAATCTGCATTGAGTTTCGACCGAAGTCCTCTGACAATGTGTCATTATAATTATTTATTCAACATGATTTCGGTTAAGTACGATGAAGACGAGATTTATTGATAAAGTCTGCCTCGTTAAAATTTCAGGTAGAAACGCCGGTGACGCCGTGCCGTAGCAGAGTCCTAAAACCGTCATATTCGAACAGCCGCTGTTCGTCGGGAAATCGGTCGATTGGAAATCTGCAAATTCTATGGTCTCGGGAAACTCGTGGAGAATTAATCCAAAATATTTTTGTAAATTTTCGTCTGGTTTCAGTCATACGGCAGACATTCAAATACGGTTTACGAAAACCCGGTCGGAAGTGTGGAAATAACGACTTGTGGTGGTTTCGTGGTACTGGGTGGCGATGCAATAATCATTGGCGATCGTTTAGAATTTAGTTAGCTTTCCAAAAAGTTCAAAGCCAGATTTTTACCACCATTTCCCGTTGAGATATTGTGAAAAACGATTGTACAACCGTAGCTCGGAGGACGACGCGAATCACACTGGTTTACTAGTTGGCACGGTGCACTGTATATATTTACACATTTTTTAACACACTTGGTATCGCCACAGTGAACAGTCGATTGTCCATCGTTTTAAATATATACCTGAACAATTTCATCATCAACATGACAGACACCGTCGCTACAACTCCGGCTCCAGTCGCCGCATCGCCGGCCGCGAAGAAGTCTCCTGCCAAGAAGAAGTTGTCGGCTTCTAAAGTCAAGAAGACCGTTGCGTTGCACCCGACCACCGCCGTGATGGTCACGTCGGCCATCAAGGAGCTCAAGGAGAAGAAAGGTTCGTCGTTACCGGCCATCAAGAAATACTTGGCCGCCAACTACAAAGTCGATCCCGCCAAGCTGGCGCCTTTCATCAGGAAGTTTTTGAAAGCCGCCGTCGCCAACGGTACCGTCGTCCAGACCAAGGGAACCGGCGCTTCGGGACACTTCAAGTTGCCCGTCGCCGAGGTCAAGCCGAAAAAGGCCGTTGTAGCCAAAAAGAAGAAATCCATCGTCAAAAAAGTCAAAGCCGCCGGAACACCGAAGAAGAAGAAGCTCGTAGCCGCCAAGAAACCCGCGGCGGGTGAACCAGCAGCCAAAAAAGCGAAAAAGACCGCTGCGGCGAAACCCAAGGCGACTACACCAAAGAAGGCCCCAGCCAAAGCGAAAAAGCCGGCCGCCGTCAAACCCAAATCGAAGAAGACTCCGATCAAGAAAACCGCAGCTCCCAAAAAGAAGTAGTGCGGTAGTGTTAAATACTATCCATCTTCCTCCCTTAAAACGGTCCTTTTCAGGACCACCAAATTTTATGACTCGCACTTCTCTCACCAACTATTATATTTTTTCATACATTTTTGTAAGCTCTACGATTGTATGACGCGTGATTTAGAAAAACATATTTTATAAAGTCTGTTCGCGTTTGGTCGTTTCAGACTATGGACGGGTGAGACGCACCCAGTTGCGGTTTGGATTATATTGCAATTAATTAAAATAAAAACATCGGTTACAATTGTTAAGGAATTCCCAAATTCAATGTTATTTATAACCGACTAATATAAACATTTAATTACGTCGAGATACTATTGCCCGTATCGGTATTTCTATAGGTTTTTCATTGATGAGTTATTTTTACAATGTTTTTACCAAATTCCTTGTGACCCGCACAATGGCTATTAACGACATGAATATTATTTATTATCAAATTATAATGTTATATTTATATCACCTGTGACAATCGCCAATTGTGTTGACGTTCTAATAATTCAAATAAACCGAGACGTGAATAGAAAGACAAGTCGTTAAGCGGTAAATAATATAACTAAATTAAGTCGCACATTTCGTTACGTTCGGGTTATTTTCATCAAATATTTCGATACTTTCAAGTTTCAGTTCGGAGCGGGACGAAGGCAGCTGTTTCTTCGGCGGCGGACATCTGAACGTCTGTCCTTGATACATATGACACAGCTCTACGTTTCATCGGAAGAGTCGGTGTTTACGCGTAAGTTTGTTTTAATTTTATTTTAGTGCTCAAATTTACCATTTTAGACTTGAATTGAATTAAATATTTATCGACACGGACGATTTGCTAACTCGGTGACGTATAAACGATTTAAATAATAATAACATTTTAATTACGTCGGTACATTATTGCTTGTGTCGGTATTTCTTTAGGTTTTTCATTGATGAGTTATTTTTAGAACGTTTTTACCAAATTCCTTGTTATCGACGGTAATAGCTGCACGGCGGCTATTAATGATACGAATATAAATCGTATTTATAGTATACTATTATATGTTTTCCAAGAAACATCATAGGGACCGATAAAATCCTTGAATAACCGGACGCCATTTTTTTTCGTGAATTTCTTTTTTACCCGACTATTTGCGTATGAATTATGCTGAAAAATACGGTTGAATCAGCGTTCGACGACGCTCAGCTGCTGTTTAGAACTCAACGCATTACCTACGTCATGTATTTTAAAATTTCATTCGAGTTTATTATTCAATAACAACCAATTTTTCTGGAGCCCTTATCAGTGTCACCAATGTATATGTCACCAGTAAAATATTACTACATATTTCAATGATACGTTTTGTGAAATTGTAAATTTTGCACGTTGTAATTTTGTGTTATTTAGCTACCTATTATCTATAGGTTTTGAGGTTAAAAAAAAAATCTAATAAAATTCGAAATTTACTTGTACCTATAAATAGCTCAAAAAGAGTAAAAATATTTTAATAATAATATTGTAAGATGTGTGGAAAATATAAATAAAAATATAATTTTTTTATCATAAATAAAATAAAATGTCATCTTGCCACCTGGGATATTATGATAATGTTATAATAAAAAATAAAAAAAACCCTTTTTTTAATGTTAAAAATATTACAATGCCGTTGTCGTACTTTTGGTACAACCGTGGCACTTGAACCAGAATTTGGCGGATGGTCGTTTTTGTTATTTGGATAGACTATTTATTTAATTTGGATAACTGTCGGGAATCGAATAATTCAACAGTGTAACAATATCCACGAGACCACGACGTATAAAACATACATTATAATTATACACGACACTAGCAGCCGATTATCGTCTGTTTATTTATAGATACTTTTGACCCGCGTTCTGGGGAAGTTTGATGAATAGGTACGCCATTTACCGAGTAAACACTGACATTGTTATAAATATATTTTTATTACTGATAGTCGATAAATAAACAATAATTATCCAGGATTCTCGGTGTTTATATGGCTTCAATTACGTAAGATACCGATTGTACCTAATTAAAAACCCGAAAGACCCATGTTGACATTACAGTCTGGTTAGGTATAGCTATTACTCACAGTCGCTCAAATATATATTAACGTTAATTTTTTCATTACCACTTATCGACCGACAGTTAACACATAATAATGAAATTTGCCGTGCCCATACGATTGGTTATTTTTAGCATGTTTTTGCCAAATCTCGTGTTTTCGACGGTAAAACCCGCACAACGTCTATTAATATCCATCGCATTTATAATAATACACACGATATTATATCATTCTATCAAAGAAGAACTCGATGTTTTAGTAAATTTCTTACGTAACCGGACAGCATTTTTTTTCGTTAACTATCCCGATAATCACGCAGTGCTCCCCGCTCTGTACACACTGCAAATGTTCAAAATATTCTACATGCGATAGTTTTAGTTCAAAAATAATGGTTGTTAGAGAACAGAAATTTTATAGCGATTGGTGGCCCTGAAAAGGGCCGTTTTAGTTGAGTAATGATATTTCACAAAACGGGAGACTTATTTGGAGCTGGTGTACTTGGTCACAGCCTTGGTTCCTTCACTGACGGCGTGCTTGGCCAATTCACCGGGCAACAAGAGTCGGACGGCAGTTTGGATTTCCCGGCTGGTAATGGTCGAACGTTTGTTGTAGTGGGCCAGACGACTGGATTCGGCGGCGATGCGCTCGAACAGGTCGTTGACGAAGCTGTTCATGATGCTCATGGCTTTGGACGAGACTCCGGTGTCGGGATGTACTTGTTTCAACACTTTGTAGATGTAGATTGCGTACGATTCTTTCCTCTTGGGCTTGCGCTTCTTGTCGGACTTGGCGATGTTCTTTTGTGCCTTGCCGGACGACTTCTTCATTGCTTTGCCCGCCGATTTTCCTCCTGGAGCCATTTCGAATAATTGTAAATAGACTTGTTGACGACTGAAACGTTGTGTACTGAGTGATAATTTGACATTACATCACTGGGTATATATTACCAAACCCAAGCGACATTCCGTTCGTTTATTGGTGTAAAAACCCACAGTGATGACGGTATAAATAGAATCGTCGATTAGTCCATAACAACGGAAAATGGAAATTTCTCCACGAGTACGTTTCACGATTATGTCGAACGAAAACCACAACGTTTGGTAATGAAAATCAACCGAACGGTGTGACGTAGTATCGTAGTGTTGTTATCTCTGTCCAATCACAGAATTGCTGTCCACAATTTTACTATATAAACGAAAATTTCGGGAAAATTATACATCAGTCTCATCTAGTATCGAATCTGAACCATACCAAGCACTATAAAATCATGAGCGGACGCGGCAAAGCAGGAAAATCGAAGGGAGGCAAATCCAAGACCAGGTCGTCCCGCGCCGGACTCCAGTTCCCGGTCGGTCGTATCCATCGTCTGTTGAGAAAAGGAAACTACGCCGAACGTGTCGGAGCCGGAGCACCGGTATACCTGGCCGCCGTCATGGAGTACTTGGCAGCTGAAGTTTTGGAGTTGGCCGGTAACGCGGCCCGTGACAACAAGAAGTCTCGTATCATCCCCAGACATTTGCAATTGGCCATCAGGAACGACGAGGAGTTGAACAAATTGTTGTCCGGAGTGACCATCGCTCAAGGTGGTGTGTTGCCCAACATCCAAGCCGTGCTCTTGCCCAAGAAGACCGAGAAGAAGGCTTAACTTTGATACCCCTTACCCAACAAACACAGTTAATAAAACGGCCCTTTTCAGGGCCACCAAAATCAAAACAAACGTCCGTCCGAAGTTTTTTCAGCAGATGCACTAGACAGTGTAGGTAGTACTACACGTGTAGCTGTTGTTGCTTTCAGATTTTTAAGCGAATGCCTTGACATTTTTTAATCGAGACCGGGCGCGATTTTACATTAAATACACTTGGATAACGATTCTGAAGTGACTTAATTCCATTTCCTTCATATTTCGAGGAAGCCGTCACGTCTTGTGGCCTTTAACCTTAAAAATCGGATTAATAAAAAATGATCACATCGAATTATTAATAGGTACACTGTCAAAATAAGATGGCTCGTCGTCAAACGAATGTTTCTAATTAGACGCTAATTTTACTCAAATATGGCTACGCTGACCACTGGCGGCTTACAAAACAACGTTTTTATTAAAAAATTATATTTTTTATCCTTATAATTTTTTAAGTTTTTTACTCTTTTATACGACAACGTGGTGTTTTTTAATTTTATATTCCAAAGCAGAATATTTTTCTTAGTATTTCGATACATAGAAGTGGACAAACATTTCGCGGGGTAACCCCGTAACACTCCACTCCGCTCATCTAAACTTTAAATACTTATAACTCATCAACTACTCGTCCCAAATTCGGTTTTCATGTATCGAAATACCAAGAAAAATATTCTGCTTTGGAATATAAAATTAAAAAACACTATGTTGTCGTATAAAAAAGTAAAAATCTAAAAAAATTATAAGGATAAAAAATATTTAAAAATATAATTTTTTTAATAAAAACGTTGTTTTATAAGCGATTTGAAACGATGTAAAAAAAAAAAAAAATTTACACTTTATGAAATATTGATTGTTGTTTGATAAAAGAATCGCCCGGTGTTAACTGTATAAGTAGAACAAAATATTTTGACGGTTTGATTGTGACATTAAAAATAATCTAGTTATGTTGTATAATTTGACAAGACGGTAATCAGATGATTAGCAATCAAACAATGAAATACAAAATGAATTCTAAAAATATTCTAATAGGTATCTGTTTTCGGTTATTTGGGAAATGACGACGCGATAAAGTATCGAGATTAGTACTTAACTGTATTGTAAATACCGTGATGCGGGTATTACCGTCGATAACAAGACATTTGGAAAAACATTCTAAAAATAACCCCTTTGTATGGTTAGGTTAGGTAACCTAACCTAACCGGGACAATTCCGTTATTATGTGTTGTTGTCTGTCGATCCGTGGTAATGAAAATATTAATATCAACACGTGAGCGACTGAATAAGTTATACCTAACCATATTATTATACCCGTCTACAATGTCAACATGGGTCTTTCGGAATTTTTAATTAGATACTATCGGTGTTTTACTTAATTGAAGCCATGTAAACACCGAGAATCCTGGACAATTATTGTTTATTGATCGATAATAAAAATGTCAATGTTTACATGGTAGTAAATGGCGTACACCTATTTATCAAACTTCGTGACAAGAGTATCTATAAATAAACAGACGGTAGTCCGCCGGCTGGTGGTGTCGTGTATTATAACGTATGTTTTAAACGTCGTGGTCTCGTGGATATTGTCACACCGTTGAATTATTCGATTCCTGATCTTATAATTTTGGCCTGGGTTGTTCATTTATTATTGTCCGGTTTTGTAAAATATGTATATAATAGAAATATACTGCCGCTAATGCAAAACTAACACAATCACTATTATACGTGCCCATCGCCAGAATACAAGTACGTATTGGTGGCCCTGAAAAGGGCCTTTTTAAGGTATGATAACTAATGACGATGATCAAAGTTAAGCACGTTCACCGCGGATACGACGGGCCAACTGGATGTCCTTTGGCATGATGGTGACACGCTTGGCGTGGATCGCGCAAAGATTGGTGTCTTCGAACAGACCTACCAAGTATGCCTCGCTAGCTTCTTGCAACGCCATGACCGCGGAGCTCTGGAAACGCAGGTCGGTCTTGAAGTCCTGGGCGATCTCGCGCACTAGACGTTGGAACGGCAATTTGCGGATCAAAAGTTCTGTGCTCTTCTGATAACGACGGATTTCACGGAGGGCAACGGTTCCCGGACGGTAACGATGTGGTTTTTTCACTCCTCCGGTGGCGGGTGCGCTCTTACGTGCGGCTTTGGTGGCCAACTGTTTCCTGGGCGCCTTTCCGCCGGTAGATTTACGAGCTGTCTGCTTGGTACGTGCCATTGCGCTGCTGGATTAGATTGTTCTGGATTGGTGTGCAAAACGTGGATGTCGGACGACTGATGTGGTTCGAACTTTTGCTTTGCTTTGAAAGGGATGGCTATGCCGTTTACTATTCCAGGCTTATGCCTCTACTAGTGGATGGAAATTAAGAAGAAATGGTTAGATTTATTGGTCTGCCCAAGAGAGTGGGTAGGGTTTCAATTTACGTTTAGTATTTGGGGGAGGGTGTGTTTTACCTAGAAGTCGGATGTAAGTATGATTCGAGAAAGAATTTTTGTAGAACATTGATTTGGTTTGGGAACGAATGGAGTTTTGAATAGATTTGAAATTTGTCGATTTTAGAAGGACCGAATTTTTAACGATAGTGGGTAAACCCGTTATCGTGCGAATGCCGATGTTTTGAACAGATTCGATACGTCTCCAATGTGAGGGACCGATGAAAGGAGCCCAAGAGGGGCCAGCATATGAAAGAATTGGAGAGACGTAGAGTTTTAGAATATTGAGCTTTGAAGATTTTGGGACAGGGCTAGAACGGTTGAGAATGGGGTAAAGAATTCCGCGGACGCGAGTGGCTTTTTTGGTGATGTCTTGAACGTGTTTGTCGAAGGTGAGTTTGCGTCCTATTGTAACGCCGAGGTATTTGGCATGATTGGACCAAGTCACTGGATGGTTGTCGAGTAGTAGTGGTGGGATGTGAGTAGTATTGGAACGTCCGAAAAGAATACCTATTGTTTTGGTAGGGTTTATTTTGATTTTCCAGCGATGAAACCATGTGGTAGCTAGGTTGAGTTGGTGTTGTAATTGTATGGCTGCGCGTTTCGGGTTTTTGTCGAAAGTAAAGAACATAGTGTCGTCAGCGAATAGTGAGAGGTGAGCTTTAGGAGTTGTTGGTATGTCGTTAATGTAAGTCAAGTAGAGAGTAGGTGAAAGGCAGGATCCTTGAGGGACGCCTGCGAGTATGTGTCTGGTGGACGAGAATGAGTCTTCGATTTTTGTGACAAAAGTGCGGTCAGTGAGAAAGGATTCGATGATTTTAACGATTTCAGTCGAGATGTTGAGTTGGGACAGTTTGTAGAGGAGGCCGACGTGCCAGACCCGGTCGAAGGCTTTTTCCACGTCAAGGAAAATGGAGGCGGTGTTAACGTTTTTGTTAAAGTTCTGACTAAGTTGGTGAGTAAGTTTGGTCAGTTGTAGAGTGGTAGAGTGTTCAGGTCTGAAAGCAAATTGTTCTGGGCGGATTTTGTCTCGAAGATTGGTTTGAAGGTGAGAGAGGATGATTCGTTCGTAAATTTTTGATATTGAGGAGAGTAGAGCGATGGGTCGGTAATTTTCGGGAAGTTTGTGATCTTTACCCGGCTTAGGGATGGAAATTATTACTGCTTTTTTCCAAGCACGTGGAAAGTAGCAAATTCTGAGGGAGCAATTTATAACTTGTGTTAAGGAAAGTAGAATGTTATTCGGTAGAAATTTAAGAGCAGTGTTGGTGATGAGATCGACACCAGGGGCTTTCTTTTTGCGGAGGTTGTTTATGATTTTTTGGATTGTGCCAGGGGTGGTGAATAAATTAGATTTGGTGATACTTATGTTTCGAAGTAAGTTGGAGTGGGCAGAAACTTCTGGAAGGTCGGGACCAGGGTTTGGTTGGAATTGGAGTTCGAGAGAGTCAGCTATCAGCTCGGCTCGATCGATGGCCGGAAAAACTAGACCGTTGGGGCCGGTGAGAGGGTGGGATGCAGGACGTTTGTGGAGGAGACATTTGTTTAGTTTGTATATAGAGCCGTCCTGATGGTCAAGAGAATTAAGAAAAATGTCCCACTGGTCAGTTTTGTGAGTTTCGAGTAAAGTTCTGATTAGTGAGATTTTGGCGTTAAGTTGACGTTTGGTAGTCGGGTCACGGTTTCTTTGCCATTGACGGCGTAATTGGTTTTTTTCAGTTATTTCAAGTTTTATGTAGTCAGGTAGTAAAAAGGAAGAGTTTTTGTGTTTAGGGGTAAATACGCTAGCTTCGATCGCGTGTTGTATGTTTTTGGTGAGAGTATCAATTGCCAAGTCGATTGACTCACTGTTGATGGTCGGTCGTTCAGTTGGGTATGGTAAGTTGGATAGAATTGTCTTGTATTTTGTCCAGTTAATGAAGCGGATAGTCGTTGGAGGGGACGATGATACCGGAGTACACAAGGTCTCCAGAAGGATAGGGTTGTGGTCAGAAGATAGCTCGTTGAGGTTGTCGATTTGAGTAGGATAAGGTAGTCGAACGAGTGCTATGTCAAGTATGTCAGGTCTGTATCTAGCGTTTGTCGGGAAGTGTGTGGGGGATGAGGGAGCAGTAATGGTATAGTCCGATTGTTGAACGTGGTCGAAAAGTACGCGACCGGCAGCGTTTGTCGAGTGGCTATACCAGAGAGGGTGTTTGGCGTTGTAGTCACCTGCAGAGATTTGCCATTCGGCACTTTGGGTCAACAAGTCCAAGTCGTGAGACGTGAGTGTTGCACCTGGTGGTTTGTATACCGCTGATACAAGGACTTCGTGGCCGTTTAGTTGGATGAGGACAGAAGAGGTTTGAATGAGTGTGTTAAGAGTTATAGGTTGGTGAATGATGCGTCGGTGGATTAGAACAGCCGTGCCGCCGTGAGCAGGCGAGCCGCGGACGGGCGGCAGGTCATTCCTGTATGTGAAGAAATTTGGAATGTGAAGTTGGGTAGAAGGAGATAGACGGGTTTCGTTTAGTAGGATTATGTCAGTTTTCAGTAGGAGAGCGAGGGAGCGTAGTTCGTTGAGTTTGTTTTTGATACCGTTGGAGTTCCAAAATAGGATTTTTAAGTTATTCATTTTGGGGTGAGAGAATGGACAGGAATGTTTTAATTGTAGTTTCTATGAGTGATTTTGGATCTTGATTGTTAGATAGTGCAGTCAGTAGGTTGGTGAGCAGGTTGAGAATAATTGGTAAGTTAAATTGTGGGACTGGAGAAACTAGAGAAGTGTTCGCTGATTTAGAAGTTGCTGCAGAGTAAGTGATTGTAGAGTTTTGCTGGTGGGGAGGTGGTGGTGGAGGAGAGGTCGGGATTGGCTGTGAGACTTGTTGTTGGGCGGACTTTTGGTTCGGTGGTGGAGATACTTGCTGTTTTTGGGCCAAGAAGTGGGGGCAGCCTCGAAAGTTTGCCGTGTGCGGACCGCCACAGTTGCAGCAAGTCGGAGCAAGTTCAGGGGTTTTGGGGCAGACGTTGGCAGCGTGGTTACCAGCGCATTTAACACACCGTGGCGGGTGACCACAGTTACGGGAACCATGGCCAAAGCGTTGGCACGAGAAGCACTGGGCTGGGCCGGAGGGTTTAAGGGGTTCGACCGAGATTTCTAAGTAGAACAAGTTAGTGAGGAGAAATATATCCTTGGCAGTCGGGTTGGCAGCGATATGCACGAGACATATAGGCATTGGTTTGTCTGGGGTTCCAAAGCGGCGGACGAATTTAACGGAAAAACCCAGGGACTCAAGTTCGTCCTTGAGTTCATCAGAGGTTATGTCATTGGGTATTCCCTTCAGAACTACCTTAAGGGATCGTTCTTCGGGGAGTGAAAAGGTGTGGAATTCGATACTAAGTTTCAGTAGAGTTTTTTGGATTAGCCGGAAAAGGGTCGCATCGGCGGCCTTTAAGGTCACCCGTTCGCCGGAGGCCTTGGCCGACAGAGAGCTTGGTTGCAAGTTGGGGAGTGCGTAAATGGTGGGCGCGACCTTACGCCAGGAAACGGAGCTCAGGATTATGGGAGGTGGTCTGGGGATTGTTGGAGATTTGTACGGTGATTGGGTTGTTGGGACGGGGTTGGTTGATGCAGGAAGTAATGTATCTGTAGATAGTACGGAGTTTAGTGAGGAATGAGAGTGTTGAGTCGAGATGCTTGAGTCAGAAAAGGAGTCTAGAGTTTCGGAGCCAGAAGTTCCTGACGGAGTTGGAGAGGGGGGAGCAGAACGTTGACGTGATATTTTAAGTAAGTGGTTGGTAGGAGGGTTTCCCCCTTTGCGTTTTTTGCCCATGTTTGATAGGCGTGGGTGTGTGTGTTAAAGGGAGGGGATGGGATGCTGTGGCTATGTGAGGGCGCGGCCCCACGACAGCTAAAACGGAGGGACGTCGCTTCCGCTGTGGTTCGAACACACTGTCGACCGGTATATATACGTAAATGGGAACGGTATGCGTCGTCCTCATTGGACGATGTTTAACGTTTAGAATTTTAGCGGCGGGGGTGGGGGGATAACCGGTCATGGTTCCGATTGGTGGTTCGGTGTCGTGAGAAACGTTTAAAAGGGACTGCGACCTGAAGAAAAGTATCAGTCAACGTTCAGTTCACATCCGAGCAAGTTGTCCAACACTATTTCCAACATTCAAAATGACAGGACGAGGCAAAGGAGGAAAAGGTCTGGGAAAAGGAGGCGCGAAACGTCATCGTAAAGTGCTCCGTGATAACATCCAGGGAATCACCAAGCCCGCCATCCGTCGGTTGGCTCGCCGAGGCGGTGTTAAACGTATTTCCGGTTTGATCTACGAAGAGACCCGTGGAGTTCTGAAGGTATTCCTGGAAAACGTGATCCGTGACGCAGTCACGTACACCGAGCACGCCAAGAGGAAGACCGTCACCGCCATGGACGTCGTGTACGCTCTCAAACGACAAGGTCGTACTCTGTACGGTTTCGGAGGTTAAATACTTACTTCTGAAGTTTAAAAACATCTTAAAAAGGCCCTTTTCAGGGCCACCATATGATGATGCCATAATATGTCGTTTATAATACCTTAGAATAAAGAAATATTCCGTTCAAGTTGGTGGTTATTCGTAGGCGTAAATGATAATTCCCAATTTGTTTAAGAAAACACGCGGAATAACGCTCCGAATATAATAGATTATATTCTATAATATTTTTTTTTCATGATTATAATTGAAATACTACCGTAAGTCAAAACATAGAAATAACGTTACGCTGATAACCGTAATCTTGTTATGATATTATTATATTGCGGGACTTCGAATTCAATATTACAAAAAAAGCTTTTTTGCGAATTCCAGTGGTGATTCACTATTTCACTACGTCATTCGTTTCGTGAACCTACCATGAATAAGCTATGAGGTTTTTGTTTAATGATTTATTTTTAGAATGTTATTTTTCGAATTTCATTATGTACATTATAATTGTTATATTACAAGAAACATCGGTTCCTATAATACGATAGATTAACCATGATGACATGTATAATAGTATAGGTGCTATAAACACGATAGATATTCATATTATTAATAGCCGTTGTGCGGGTATTACCGTCGATAACAAACAATTTGGTGAAAACATTCTAAAAATAACTCACCAATGAAAAACCTCAAAGAACGATATTGAGAATACTGGCAAAAAGGGTGTCCAAACACGTAGAAAATGTAAACTATTGTTGTAGGAACTAAAATTCAGAAAATTTGTTTCTATAGAAATACCGGGACGGGGAATAATAATAATATCTCGACGTAATTAAACGTCATTATAAGTTAAATCATTGATGCAGTTATAAATAAAATTTCATTTGGGAAATTCTTAATCCATGGTTTTATTTTAACTAATTACAACGAAACTTTGAATTAACTGAGGGCATTGCGTGAATTTTTTCATGTACTTTATCACTTGTAAGACGGACACAACAAATGCGTGTACGTGTACAGGCCACGACGTTGCGCAGGTGAACCGTAAACAATTCACGTTCATTTTTTGTTTTATTTTTTTAACTTTTCGTCTATCCAGATATAACGCGATGAGACTCCTGAACACCTATTTGCAGTTGTTAATATGACTACTTGTCTTGAGGTCGATCAGCACACATTTTAAGATTATTTATTTATTTTATTTGAATTTAAAATTTTGGAAAACATTAAATATTTAAACAAAATCGACAGGAGTTTAGGAAACGTTAACCTAACCTAACCTAACCTAACCTAACCTAACCTAACCTAACGTCAGGAGTTTAGGAACGAGAAAATGTGTTGTTATCGATCTCAAGTAAATATTTTAATGTATTCAAATCAGTTTTCAAACGTCTTATCACGCTATCAGGTCCATCGGTAGGTCGGGACAAAAAGTGCATACAAATGAACATAAATTGTTGGTAATCTGCATTGAGTTTCGACCGAAGTCCTCTGACAATGTGTCATTATAATTATTTATTCAACATGATTTCGGTTAAGTACGATGAAGACGAGATTTATTGATAAAGTCTGCCTCGTTAAAATTTCAGGTAGAAACGCCGGTGACGCCGTGCCGTAGCAGAGTCCTAAAACCGTCATATTCGAACAGCCGCTGTTCGTCGGGAAATCGGTCGATTGGAAATCTGCAAATTCTATGGTCTCGGGAAACTCGTGGAGAATTAATCCAAAATATTTTTGTAAATTTTCGTCTGGTTTCAGTCATACGGCAGACATTCAAATACGGTTTACGAAAACCCGGTCGGAAGTGTGGAAATAACGACTTGTGGTGGTTTCGTGGTACTGGGTGGCGATGCAATAATCATTGGCGATCGTTTAGAATTTAGTTAGCTTTCCAAAAAGTTCAAAGCCAGATTTTTACCACCATTTCCCGTTGAGATATTGTGAAAAACGATTGTACAACCGTAGCTCGGAGGACGACGCGAATCACACTGGTTTACTAGTTGGCACGGTGCACTGTATATATTTACACATTTTTTAACACACTTGGTATCGCCACAGTGAACAGTCGATTGTCCATCGTTTTAAATATATACCTGAACAATTTCATCATCAACATGACAGACACCGTCGCTACAACTCCGGCTCCAGTCGCCGCATCGCCGGCCGCGAAGAAGTCTCCTGCCAAGAAGAAGTTGTCGGCTTCTAAAGTCAAGAAGACCGTTGCGTTGCACCCGACCACCGCCGTGATGGTCACGTCGGCCATCAAGGAGCTCAAGGAGAAGAAAGGTTCGTCGTTACCGGCCATCAAGAAATACTTGGCCGCCAACTACAAAGTCGATCCCGCCAAGCTGGCGCCTTTCATCAGGAAGTTTTTGAAAGCCGCCGTCGCCAACGGTACCGTCGTCCAGACCAAGGGAACCGGCGCTTCGGGACACTTCAAGTTGCCCGTCGCCGAGGTCAAGCCGAAAAAGGCCGTTGTAGCCAAAAAGAAGAAATCCATCGTCAAAAAAGTCAAAGCCGCCGGAACACCGAAGAAGAAGAAGCTCGTAGCCGCCAAGAAACCCGCGGCGGGTGAACCAGCAGCCAAAAAAGCGAAAAAGACCGCTGCGGCGAAACCCAAGGCGACTACACCAAAGAAGGCCCCAGCCAAAGCGAAAAAGCCGGCCGCCGTCAAACCCAAATCGAAGAAGACTCCGATCAAGAAAACCGCAGCTCCCAAAAAGAAGTAGTGCGGTAGTGTTAAATACTATCCATCTTCCTCCCTTAAAACGGTCCTTTTCAGGACCACCAAATTTTATGACTCGCACTTCTCTCACCAACTATTATATTTTTTCATACATTTTTGTAAGCTCTACGATTGTATGACGCGTGATTTAGAAAAACATATTTTATAAAGTCTGTTCGCGTTTGGTCGTTTCAGACTATGGACGGGTGAGACGCACCCAGTTGCGGTTTGGATTATATTGCAATTAATTAAAATAAAAACATCGGTTACAATTGTTAAGGAATTCCCAAATTCAATGTTATTTATAACCGACTAATATAAACATTTAATTACGTCGAGATACTATTGCCCGTATCGGTATTTCTATAGGTTTTTCATTGATGAGTTATTTTTACAATGTTTTTACCAAATTCCTTGTGACCCGCACAATGGCTATTAACGACATGAATATTATTTATTATCAAATTATAATGTTATATTTATATCACCTGTGACAATCGCCAATTGTGTTGACGTTCTAATAATTCAAATAAACCGAGACGTGAATAGAAAGACAAGTCGTTAAGCGGTAAATAATATAACTAAATTAAGTCGCACATTTCGTTACGTTCGGGTTATTTTCATCAAATATTTCGATACTTTCAAGTTTCAGTTCGGAGCGGGACGAAGGCAGCTGTTTCTTCGGCGGCGGACATCTGAACGTCTGTCCTTGATACATATGACACAGCTCTACGTTTCATCGGAAGAGTCGGTGTTTACGCGTAAGTTTGTTTTAATTTTATTTTAGTGCTCAAATTTACCATTTTAGACTTGAATTGAATTAAATATTTATCGACACGGACGATTTGCTAACTCGGTGACGTATAAACGATTTAAATAATAATAACATTTTAATTACGTCGGTACATTATTGCTTGTGTCGGTATTTCTTTAGGTTTTTCATTGATGAGTTATTTTTAGAACGTTTTTACCAAATTCCTTGTTATCGACGGTAATAGCTGCACGGCGGCTATTAATGATACGAATATAAATCGTATTTATAGTATACTATTATATGTTTTCCAAGAAACATCATAGGGACCGATAAAATCCTTGAATAACCGGACGCCATTTTTTTTCGTGAATTTCTTTTTTACCCGACTATTTGCGTATGAATTATGCTGAAAAATACGGTTGAATCAGCGTTCGACGACGCTCAGCTGCTGTTTAGAACTCAACGCATTACCTACGTCATGTATTTTAAAATTTCATTCGAGTTTATTATTCAATAACAACCAATTTTTCTGGAGCCCTTATCAGTGTCACCAATGTATATGTCACCAGTAAAATATTACTACATATTTCAATGATACGTTTTGTGAAATTGTAAATTTTGCACGTTGTAATTTTGTGTTATTTAGCTACCTATTATCTATAGGTTTTGAGGTTAAAAAAAAAATCTAATAAAATTCGAAATTTACTTGTACCTATAAATAGCTCAAAAAGAGTAAAAATATTTTAATAATAATATTGTAAGATGTGTGGAAAATATAAATAAAAATATAATTTTTTTATCATAAATAAAATAAAATGTCATCTTGCCACCTGGGATATTATGATAATGTTATAATAAAAAATAAAAAAAACCCTTTTTTTAATGTTAAAAATATTACAATGCCGTTGTCGTACTTTTGGTACAACCGTGGCACTTGAACCAGAATTTGGCGGATGGTCGTTTTTGTTATTTGGATAGACTATATTATTTAATTTGGATAACTGTCGGGAATCGAATAATTCAACAGTGTAACAATATCCACGAGACCACGACGTATAAAACATACATTATAATTATACACGACACTAGCAGCCGATTATCGTCTGTTTATTTATAGATACTTTTGACCCGCGTTCTGGGGAAGTTTGATGAATAGGTACGCCATTTACCGAGTAAACACTGACATTGTTATAAATATATTTTTATTACTGATAGTCGATAAATAAACAATAATTATCCAGGATTCTCGGTGTTTATATGGCTTCAATTACGTAAGATACCGATTGTACCTAATTAAAAACCCGAAAGACCCATGTTGACATTACAGTCTGGTTAGGTATAGCTATTACTCACAGTCGCTCAAATATATATTAACGTTAATTTTTTCATTACCACTTATCGACCGACAGTTAACACATAATAATGAAATTTGCCGTGCCCATACGATTGGTTATTTTTAGCATGTTTTTGCCAAATCTCGTGTTTTCGACGGTAAAACCCGCACAACGTCTATTAATATCCATCGCATTTATAATAATACACACGATATTATATCATTCTATCAAAGAAGAACTCGATGTTTTAGTAAATTTCTTACGTAACCGGACAGCATTTTTTTTCGTTAACTATCCCGATAATCACGCAGTGCTCCCCGCTCTGTACACACTGCAAATGTTCAAAATATTCTACATGCGATAGTTTTAGTTCAAAAATAATGGTTGTTAGAGAACAGAAATTTTATAGCGATTGGTGGCCCTGAAAAGGGCCGTTTTAGTTGAGTAATGATATTTCACAAAACGGGAGACTTATTTGGAGCTGGTGTACTTGGTCACAGCCTTGGTTCCTTCACTGACGGCGTGCTTGGCCAATTCACCGGGCAACAAGAGTCGGACGGCAGTTTGGATTTCCCGGCTGGTAATGGTCGAACGTTTGTTGTAGTGGGCCAGACGACTGGATTCGGCGGCGATGCGCTCGAACAGGTCGTTGACGAAGCTGTTCATGATGCTCATGGCTTTGGACGAGACTCCGGTGTCGGGATGTACTTGTTTCAACACTTTGTAGATGTAGATTGCGTACGATTCTTTCCTCTTGGGCTTGCGCTTCTTGTCGGACTTGGCGATGTTCTTTTGTGCCTTGCCGGACGACTTCTTCATTGCTTTGCCCGCCGATTTTCCTCCTGGAGCCATTTCGAATAATTGTAAATAGACTTGTTGACGACTGAAACGTTGTGTACTGAGTGATAATTTGACATTACATCACTGGGTATATATTACCAAACCCAAGCGACATTCCGTTCGTTTATTGGTGTAAAAACCCACAGTGATGACGGTATAAATAGAATCGTCGATTAGTCCATAACAACGGAAAATGGAAATTTCTCCACGAGTACGTTTCACGATTATGTCGAACGAAAACCACAACGTTTGGTAATGAAAATCAACCGAACGGTGTGACGTAGTATCGTAGTGTTGTTATCTCTGTCCAATCACAGAATTGCTGTCCACAATTTTACTATATAAACGAAAATTTCGGGAAAATTATACATCAGTCTCATCTAGTATCGAATCTGAACCATACCAAGCACTATAAAATCATGAGCGGACGCGGCAAAGCAGGAAAATCGAAGGGAGGCAAATCCAAGACCAGGTCGTCCCGCGCCGGACTCCAGTTCCCGGTCGGTCGTATCCATCGTCTGTTGAGAAAAGGAAACTACGCCGAACGTGTCGGAGCCGGAGCACCGGTATACCTGGCCGCCGTCATGGAGTACTTGGCAGCTGAAGTTTTGGAGTTGGCCGGTAACGCGGCCCGTGACAACAAGAAGTCTCGTATCATCCCCAGACATTTGCAATTGGCCATCAGGAACGACGAGGAGTTGAACAAATTGTTGTCCGGAGTGACCATCGCTCAAGGTGGTGTGTTGCCCAACATCCAAGCCGTGCTCTTGCCCAAGAAGACCGAGAAGAAGGCTTAACTTTGATACCCCTTACCCAACAAACACAGTTAATAAAACGGCCCTTTTCAGGGCCACCAAAATCAAAACAAACGTCCGTCCGAAGTTTTTTCAGCAGATGCACTAGACAGTGTAGGTAGTACTACACGTGTAGCTGTTGTTGCTTTCAGATTTTTAAGCGAATGCCTTGACATTTTTTAATCGAGACCGGGCGCGATTTTACATTAAATACACTTGGATAACGATTCTGAAGTGACTTAATTCCATTTCCTTCATATTTCGAGGAAGCCGTCACGTCTTGTGGCCTTTAACCTTAAAAATCGGATTAATAAAAAATGATCACATCGAATTATTAATAGGTACACTGTCAAAATAAGATGGCTCGTCGTCAAACGAATGTTTCTAATTAGACGCTAATTTTACTCAAATATGGCTACGCTGACCACTGGCGGCTTACAAAACAACGTTTTTATTAAAAAATTATATTTTTTATCCTTATAATTTTTTAAGTTTTTTACTCTTTTATACGACAACGTGGTGTTTTTTAATTTTATATTCCAAAGCAGAATATTTTTCTTAGTATTTCGATACATAGAAGTGGACAAACATTTCGCGGGGTAACCCCGTAACACTCCACTCCGCTCATCTAAACTTTAAATACTTATAACTCATCAACTACTCGTCCCAAATTCGGTTTTCATGTATCGAAATACCAAGAAAAATATTCTGCTTTGGAATATAAAATTAAAAAACACTATGTTGTCGTATAAAAAAGTAAAAATCTAAAAAAATTATAAGGATAAAAAATATTTAAAAATATAATTTTTTTAATAAAAACGTTGTTTTATAAGCGATTTGAAACGATGTAAAAAAAAAAAAAAATTTACACTTTATGAAATATTGATTGTTGTTTGATAAAAGAATCGCCCGGTGTTAACTGTATAAGTAGAACAAAATATTTTGACGGTTTGATTGTGACATTAAAAATAATCTAGTTATGTTGTATAATTTGACAAGACGGTAATCAGATGATTAGCAATCAAACAATGAAATACAAAATGAATTCTAAAAATATTCTAATAGGTATCTGTTTTCGGTTATTTGGGAAATGACGACGCGATAAAGTATCGAGATTAGTACTTAACTGTATTGTAAATACCGTGATGCGGGTATTACCGTCGATAACAAGACATTTGGAAAAACATTCTAAAAATAACCCCTTTGTATGGTTAGGTTAGGTAACCTAACCTAACCGGGACAATTCCGTTATTATGTGTTGTTGTCTGTCGATCCGTGGTAATGAAAATATTAATATCAACACGTGAGCGACTGAATAAGTTATACCTAACCATATTATTATACCCGTCTACAATGTCAACATGGGTCTTTCGGAATTTTTAATTAGATACTATCGGTGTTTTACTTAATTGAAGCCATGTAAACACCGAGAATCCTGGACAATTATTGTTTATTGATCGATAATAAAAATGTCAATGTTTACATGGTAGTAAATGGCGTACACCTATTTATCAAACTTCGTGACAAGAGTATCTATAAATAAACAGACGGTAGTCCGCCGGCTGGTGGTGTCGTGTATTATAACGTATGTTTTAAACGTCGTGGTCTCGTGGATATTGTCACACCGTTGAATTATTCGATTCCTGATCTTATAATTTTGGCCTGGGTTGTTCATTTATTATTGTCCGGTTTTGTAAAATATGTATATAATAGAAATATACTGCCGCTAATGCAAAACTAACACAATCACTATTATACGTGCCCATCGCCAGAATACAAGTACGTATTGGTGGCCCTGAAAAGGGCCTTTTTAAGGTATGATAACTAATGACGATGATCAAAGTTAAGCACGTTCACCGCGGATACGACGGGCCAACTGGATGTCCTTTGGCATGATGGTGACACGCTTGGCGTGGATCGCGCAAAGATTGGTGTCTTCGAACAGACCTACCAAGTATGCCTCGCTAGCTTCTTGCAACGCCATGACCGCGGAGCTCTGGAAACGCAGGTCGGTCTTGAAGTCCTGGGCGATCTCGCGCACTAGACGTTGGAACGGCAATTTGCGGATCAAAAGTTCTGTGCTCTTCTGATAACGACGGATTTCACGGAGGGCAACGGTTCCCGGACGGTAACGATGTGGTTTTTTCACTCCTCCGGTGGCGGGTGCGCTCTTACGTGCGGCTTTGGTGGCCAACTGTTTCCTGGGCGCCTTTCCGCCGGTAGATTTACGAGCTGTCTGCTTGGTACGTGCCATTGCGCTGCTGGATTAGATTGTTCTGGATTGGTGTGCAAAACGTGGATGTCGGACGACTGATGTGGTTCGAACACACTGTCGACCGGTATATATACGTAAATGGGAACGGTATGCGTCGTCCTCATTGGACGATGTTTAACGTTTAGAATTTTAGCGGCGGGGGTGGGGGGATAACCGGTCATGGTTCCGATTGGTGGTTCGGTGTCGTGAGAAACGTTTAAAAGGGACTGCGACCTGAAGAAAAGTATCAGTCAACGTTCAGTTCACATCCGAGCAAGTTGTCCAACACTATTTCCAACATTCAAAATGACAGGACGAGGCAAAGGAGGAAAAGGTCTGGGAAAAGGAGGCGCGAAACGTCATCGTAAAGTGCTCCGTGATAACATCCAGGGAATCACCAAGCCCGCCATCCGTCGGTTGGCTCGCCGAGGCGGTGTTAAACGTATTTCCGGTTTGATCTACGAAGAGACCCGTGGAGTTCTGAAGGTATTCCTGGAAAACGTGATCCGTGACGCAGTCACGTACACCGAGCACGCCAAGAGGAAGACCGTCACCGCCATGGACGTCGTGTACGCTCTCAAACGACAAGGTCGTACTCTGTACGGTTTCGGAGGTTAAATACTTACTTCTGAAGTTTAAAAACATCTTAAAAAGGCCCTTTTCAGGGCCACCATATGATGATGCCATAATATGTCGTTTATAATACCTTAGAATAAAGAAATATTCCGTTCAAGTTGGTGGTTATTCGTAGGCGTAAATGATAATTCCCAATTTGTTTAAGAAAACACGCGGAATAACGCTCCGAATATAATAGATTATATTCTATAATATTTTTTTTTCATGATTATAATTGAAATACTACCGTAAGTCAAAACATAGAAATAACGTTACGCTGATAACCGTAATCTTGTTATGATATTATTATATTGCGGGACTTCGAATTCAATATTACAAAAAAAGCTTTTTTGCGAATTCCAGTGGTGATTCACTATTTCACTACGTCATTCGTTTCGTGAACCTACCATGAATAAGCTATGAGGTTTTTGTTTAATGATTTATTTTTAGAATGTTATTTTTCGAATTTCATTATGTACATTATAATTGTTATATTACAAGAAACATCGGTTCCTATAATACGATAGATTAACCATGATGACATGTATAATAGTATAGGTGCTATAAACACGATAGATATTCATATTATTAATAGCCGTTGTGCGGGTATTACCGTCGATAACAAACAATTTGGTGAAAACATTCTAAAAATAACTCACCAATGAAAAACCTCAAAGAACGATATTGAGAATACTGGCAAAAAGGGTGTCCAAACACGTAGAAAATGTAAACTATTGTTGTAGGAACTAAAATTCAGAAAATTTGTTTCTATAGAAATACCGGGACGGGGAATAATAATAATATCTCGACGTAATTAAACGTCATTATAAGTTAAATCATTGATGCAGTTATAAATAAAATTTCATTTGGGAAATTCTTAATCCATGGTTTTATTTTAACTAATTACAACGAAACTTTGAATTAACTGAGGGCATTGCGTGAATTTTTTCATGTACTTTATCACTTGTAAGACGGACACAACAAATGCGTGTACGTGTACAGGCCACGACGTTGCGCAGGTGAACCGTAAACAATTCACGTTCATTTTTTGTTTTATTTTTTTAACTTTTCGTCTATCCAGATATAACGCGATGAGACTCCTGAACACCTATTTGCAGTTGTTAATATGACTACTTGTCTTGAGGTCGATCAGCACACATTTTAAGATTATTTATTTATTTTATTTGAATTTAAAATTTTGGAAAACATTAAATATTTAAACAAAATCGACAGGAGTTTAGGAAACGTTAACCTAACCTAACCTAACCTAACCTAACCTAACCTAACCTAACGTCAGGAGTTTAGGAACGAGAAAATGTGTTGTTATCGATCTCAAGTAAATATTTTAATGTATTCAAATCAGTTTTCAAACGTCTTATCACGCTATCAGGTCCATCGGTAGGTCGGGACAAAAAGTGCATACAAATGAACATAAATTGTTGGTAATCTGCATTGAGTTTCGACCGAAGTCCTCTGACAATGTGTCATTATAATTATTTATTCAACATGATTTCGGTTAAGTACGATGAAGACGAGATTTATTGATAAAGTCTGCCTCGTTAAAATTTCAGGTAGAAACGCCGGTGACGCCGTGCCGTAGCAGAGTCCTAAAACCGTCATATTCGAACAGCCGCTGTTCGTCGGGAAATCGGTCGATTGGAAATCTGCAAATTCTATGGTCTCGGGAAACTCGTGGAGAATTAATCCAAAATATTTTTGTAAATTTTCGTCTGGTTTCAGTCATACGGCAGACATTCAAATACGGTTTACGAAAACCCGGTCGGAAGTGTGGAAATAACGACTTGTGGTGGTTTCGTGGTACTGGGTGGCGATGCAATAATCATTGGCGATCGTTTAGAATTTAGTTAGCTTTCCAAAAAGTTCAAAGCCAGATTTTTACCACCATTTCCCGTTGAGATATTGTGAAAAACGATTGTACAACCGTAGCTCGGAGGACGACGCGAATCACACTGGTTTACTAGTTGGCACGGTGCACTGTATATATTTACACATTTTTTAACACACTTGGTATCGCCACAGTGAACAGTCGATTGTCCATCGTTTTAAATATATACCTGAACAATTTCATCATCAACATGACAGACACCGTCGCTACAACTCCGGCTCCAGTCGCCGCATCGCCGGCCGCGAAGAAGTCTCCTGCCAAGAAGAAGTTGTCGGCTTCTAAAGTCAAGAAGACCGTTGCGTTGCACCCGACCACCGCCGTGATGGTCACGTCGGCCATCAAGGAGCTCAAGGAGAAGAAAGGTTCGTCGTTACCGGCCATCAAGAAATACTTGGCCGCCAACTACAAAGTCGATCCCGCCAAGCTGGCGCCTTTCATCAGGAAGTTTTTGAAAGCCGCCGTCGCCAACGGTACCGTCGTCCAGACCAAGGGAACCGGCGCTTCGGGACACTTCAAGTTGCCCGTCGCCGAGGTCAAGCCGAAAAAGGCCGTTGTAGCCAAAAAGAAGAAATCCATCGTCAAAAAAGTCAAAGCCGCCGGAACACCGAAGAAGAAGAAGCTCGTAGCCGCCAAGAAACCCGCGGCGGGTGAACCAGCAGCCAAAAAAGCGAAAAAGACCGCTGCGGCGAAACCCAAGGCGACTACACCAAAGAAGGCCCCAGCCAAAGCGAAAAAGCCGGCCGCCGTCAAACCCAAATCGAAGAAGACTCCGATCAAGAAAACCGCAGCTCCCAAAAAGAAGTAGTGCGGTAGTGTTAAATACTATCCATCTTCCTCCCTTAAAACGGTCCTTTTCAGGACCACCAAATTTTATGACTCGCACTTCTCTCACCAACTATTATATTTTTTCATACATTTTTGTAAGCTCTACGATTGTATGACGCGTGATTTAGAAAAACATATTTTATAAAGTCTGTTCGCGTTTGGTCGTTTCAGACTATGGACGGGTGAGACGCACCCAGTTGCGGTTTGGATTATATTGCAATTAATTAAAATAAAAACATCGGTTACAATTGTTAAGGAATTCCCAAATTCAATGTTATTTATAACCGACTAATATAAACATTTAATTACGTCGAGATACTATTGCCCGTATCGGTATTTCTATAGGTTTTTCATTGATGAGTTATTTTTACAATGTTTTTACCAAATTCCTTGTGACCCGCACAATGGCTATTAACGACATGAATATTATTTATTATCAAATTATAATGTTATATTTATATCACCTGTGACAATCGCCAATTGTGTTGACGTTCTAATAATTCAAATAAACCGAGACGTGAATAGAAAGACAAGTCGTTAAGCGGTAAATAATATAACTAAATTAAGTCGCACATTTCGTTACGTTCGGGTTATTTTCATCAAATATTTCGATACTTTCAAGTTTCAGTTCGGAGCGGGACGAAGGCAGCTGTTTCTTCGGCGGCGGACATCTGAACGTCTGTCCTTGATACATATGACACAGCTCTACGTTTCATCGGAAGAGTCGGTGTTTACGCGTAAGTTTGTTTTAATTTTATTTTAGTGCTCAAATTTACCATTTTAGACTTGAATTGAATTAAATATTTATCGACACGGACGATTTGCTAACTCGGTGACGTATAAACGATTTAAATAATAATAACATTTTAATTACGTCGGTACATTATTGCTTGTGTCGGTATTTCTATAGGTTTTTCATTGATGAGTTATTTTTAGAACGTTTTTACCAAATTCCTTGTTATCGACGGTAATAGCTGCACGGCGGCTATTAATGATACGAATATAAATCGTATTTATAGTATACTATTATATGTTTTCCAAGAAACATCATAGGGACCGATAAAATCCTTGAATAACCGGACGACATTTTTTTTCGTGAATTTCTTTTTTACCCGACTATTTGCGTATGAATTATGCTGAAAAATACGGTTGAATCAGCGTTCGACGACGCTCAGCTGCTGTTTAGAACTCAACGCATTACCTATGTCATGTGTTTTGAAATTTTATTCGACTTAATTATTCAACAACAACCAATTTTTCTTGAGCCCTTTTCTGTGCCACCAATTTATATGTCACCAGTAAAATATTACTACATATTATTTCAATGATACGTTTTGTGAAATTGTAAATTTTGCACGTAGTAATTTTGTGTTATTTAGCTACCTATTATTAAAAAAAAAATCTAATAAAATTCGAAATGTACTTGTACCTTTAAATAGCTCAAAATGAGTAAAAATATTTTAATAATTATATTGTAAGATGTGTGGAAAATATAAATAAAAATATAATTTTTTTATCATAAATAAAATAAAATGTCATCTTGCCACCTGGGATATTATGATAATATTATGATAAAAATAAAAAAACCTTTATTTTAATTAAATACGGGCAATCACATACGATCTGCAAACATCATTATAATCAAGGGCGGTATGGGCGGCTGGCCAGGTGTGCTAGTGCGCCGTAGCGTTATGTGTGGGCCGAGCCACACATTTCTTCAACATTAGATGATATCACTAATAAATTTATTTTTAAATATAGAACAGTTTAAAAACCACTGCTATTGGTTGGTACAATTCTACAATAAGTTAATAGTCGAACCATGAGTTTATATTAATAATAATATGATGAGCATATTAGGTTAGTTATATTAGCAGTGCCACAATTAGCGGGGGGGCTGTGGGTGCAAGGCACCCCCAAAAGGGCCCTATCATCGTATTTAGGGGGCCCTTTTCAGACATAAAAGTATTTAGATTTTAAACTAATATTAATTTTTATTCCAATTTACAACACATGATGAAAATTGAAATTAATAGTATTTTATACTATGAATTTGTAACTATGACTTGTACTTGATATCTTATTTTTTTATCGTTAGTTTAAATTTTGTGTTAAATAATAGTTTTCAACTCTATGCTATTATCAATGATGTTATCCGATAAACAATTGAGAAAAATAATTAAGGCTTAGTGCTATTTTTAGACTAGTGCAGTATTTGATGACTGATAACTGATAAATGATAATATTTTATTTAGTGAATACATTTTTGTTTTCATTTTTGATTTCACTTTTAAACGTAAAATGTCTCTAAATGCTCGTCCTAGTGGTGCACAAAAGAGGAAAGCCAAAAACATTCGACTTGCCGAAACCAATAAATTACGACGTTCGTTGGATAAATTTTGTAAAATTGCAAAAACTACCCATGTCAACACAGGTAAATAAAATTAAAAATATTATTACTTATATTATTTCATAATTTATATTTTTAACTTAAATATATTAATAATTATTATAAATATCATGATAGATAATACCCAAATTGATTTCATAAATTACACTATAAATTATAATATGTGTTGTAACTTGTAGGTACCTACTATTATATTAGTTATATTATCTGATAAAGCTTTATTCACATTTTGAAATGAACATTTTTAATTTCTATTATAGTAATTATCTGATTACATATTATTTAGGCAATAGACATGCATTTTGCACTGTTATTTTAGCATACCTACACACCTATTTTAAAAATAAATTAATTTTGTATACTATAATATAAAAGTTGTATACTACAACTTTTACTAGTTACTTGTGGGTATTTCAAGACAACTAACAAGTTAAAGTCAAATTAACTTAAATAGTTTCTTACAAACCAGTAGATATACTAACTACTACCTAAGTAATATTATTTACTATGGTTATCTATACTTTGTATTCAATAATGTGATTTTAGAATTAGAACTGTAAAAAATGATAACTATTGACTTAAAATTGTAAATTAAAGAAATCTTCACTTTAAATATTAAGTATCAATTTTTTTTATGAAAATAAGTTCATTTTTAATGTTCAGTATAATATATAATTCAAATAGATAATTGTTTTTAATATTTTTTGGTATTTTTATTAATTTTTGTGATTTTTTTCTTAATATTCATCTATTTCAAATATTTTTATAAATTGAAATATAATTTTCATATATTTCATATATATTTTTAATATATTTTAGAAGAAAATCATAACACTGCAACTACTTCTGTAAAGGAAATACAATTGGCCTTTAATGATGTATTGGAATGTACGGTGGAGAATTATAGTACAGACAATGAATTGGAACTCCAAGAAAATGTGCCTGAAAATATTCTAGTTAATTTGGCCAACGATAAAACTTCTATTGGTTAGTTAATAGTAAGATAATTATCACAAATAATTCTAATTTTTAAATTTTGTTAGTACATACTTTTCAAAAAAATTATCAATTGCTTTGTAAGTTTTACCAAAAACATTTAATTTAATTCTTGAAAATATTTAAGAAATTATAACACCAACAATTTTAATTTTTTAGGTGTAAATTTAAATTCTAAGTATCCAACAGACCGAGGAAATTTTCCTGTTGATATTTTAAGCAGTGATGTCAAAAGATTAATTGTTCAGTATGGTCCATGTAAACCAGTAATGGAATTTCCATTGGATACAAATGTTATTGATGATGTTGTATCGAAGACTCGTAAGTTTTCAACTCATTATTATTTCATGATGTTCAAATCTGGTATAAAAATACCATGGTTGTGGTTATGTTATTCAGTTGAGTTGAATAAATCATACTGTGAATCTTGTTGCCTTTTCGCAGACAGAAATTATGCCTATTTTAAATATTCTTGGATTGAAGGTATAAATGATTGGCAGCATTTATCTCAAAAAATTGCAAAACATGAAAAATCAATTCAACACATTGAAGCTGTAAAACTACGAACTATATGGATTAAGAATCAAACTAAAGAAGTAAATCTTGAAAAACAAATTTCTGTAGAAGCCAAGTTTTGGAGAGATGTACTTACTAGAATAATTAAAATTATACTTTTTCTTACTGCTGGCAATACAGCATTTTGAGGAAATGAAGGAAAAGGAGAAAAAGCATGTGAAGGTAATTTTTTAAGAACAGTACGACTTCTTGCTGAATTTGATCCAGTTTTGAGTACAGTTTTAACTGTTGAAGAAAATAAGGTCAAATATTTGAGTTGGAGTATACAAAATGAAGTAATTGATTTATTGGCAACAAATGTACAAAATATAATTTGTCAAGAAATTAGAGAAGCACCATTTTTTGCACTTATTATTGATTCTACTAAAGATATTTGTAAAGTAGATCAAGTTAGTGTGATAATAAGATATACTAGTATAAATTACCCACAAAAAAAATAGATATTAAGGAATCCTTTTTAGGTTTTTTTCCTTTACATGAACATGCTGCTAAAGACCATGTTAATTTAATACTTGAAACTTTAATTAAGTTTGGTATTGATATAAATAAGTGTCGTGGGCCGGGTTTTGATAGGGCATCACTAATGAGCGGAATACACAATGGAGTAAAAAAAAGAATTTTGGATATTGTTCTACTAAACATAGAAAAAAAGAAAACACAAGAATTAAATATTGAAAAAATAATCAACGATTTTGCTCAAAATAAAGCTAGGAAAAAGAATTTTCTAAAATGATAATATTTGTATCTATTTCTATTTTCCATTCCAGTCAGTGAATAATAAAATTAACATTTTATTCTTTCAAACTTGTAGTATAATACAGATACTATTGTAATTAACTGTATTAAGGTGGTACATAATGTTATGTTTTATTTATACTTAAAAATTAAAAAATATCAACTGAGATGAAAACACATATGGTTTTAGGCTTATATTTTGAATGGAGGCCTATGCATAAATTATTTGATCTCTTTTTGTAAGTAAAATTATTTAAAATAAAGTGATAAAAATTGTTTAACTTTTTAAAATTTGTACTATGTATACGCATTATTAGGAAAGCCAAAATAAAAATATTTAGCCCCCTGATGGGAAACCAAGTGTCTTTATTATTTTCGGGGTTTTTTGTTACTAGGGGGTATTAAGACCACCCTAATTGCGCTTTTGGTGCTATTCAATTTTGTAATACAAAAGTTTGAAATAGGGGACCCCAAAATTTGACTCGCACCTGGGCCCTTTTATCTCTAGTTGCAGCACTGTATATTAGGTATGTCGTAAATTGTATTCTAATTCCTTAGCCAACAGTTTTAAAAATCAGTTTTATCCAGAAAAATGTTTTAACACTTTATTCAATTTGGTTGGTACATAGATCGCCAGAAAGTTATTGCTAAATAACAATCATTGAACCATTTGCAAATATTTATGAAAATATTGTAGGTTTGTTGAAAAAGAGAACAGAAAACATCGAGGAAAACATTTATAAAAAGCTTGAAGTTTAAATTAAAAGTAATGACTATAATAATGCGAAGATTCTGCAACTGATTAGAACTGATCTGAACTAACCTAACTGAAGATGATTTTGGTTTAATACGAGTATGAATTGTGACTATGAAATAAATGATAAAAACAATATTAAACAAACATCTAAAATATCAAAAGGATTATACATTTATGATTCTTAGAAAATATAACCTATTGGCTATCGTCTATTTATAATTTATAAATAGGCTGTAATAGAAAGACCTGACAAAAAAAATAAAATATTATGCCATACTTAAACGTACGACAAAAATTGTGAAAATTGTTAACAAATAATTTAAGAAATATACTCGTCTCAAGAAATCCTAAAAATAATATTTATACCATAAAAAATTCTAAAAAATAAATTAGTTGACTGAGATAAATGTTTTTACCTCGGTTTTTACCAACAAAATTGTTCTTTATATATTTAGATATTCTATAGACTACAAGACGAATGAATAAGTGTATAACCTGGTGTATTATATATTTGATACACTAGGTACCCGAAAAATTAGGTATTCATAAAGAAGCCGTTATAAAGGGGTTTGGGCCATTTAGGTTTATAGAATACTAGGCCGTTTACCTGCCAGTCCGCTCCTGATTATAATAAGTATAAATCAAATACAAAAAAATAAAACAAAATATGGCATGTTGCGTGATAAAAACAAAATAAACAAAGTGTTGTGTACAACTTAATATGATGCGATGATAGCACGTGATAATACGGTGATGGTGCTGTTGTCCCGGAGCGATGGTTTAGTTTATACAGCAGCTGCTAACGTTGATCGGGCAGCATATTACCATTCTACACATCAAATAAAACCCATACACAAATATGGCTTTCTCATTGGTTCACCATTTGGTGCGATAAAATATTTAGATTTTTAATGAAATTAGGAAATCATTAAACAATAAGTATGTTGTAGTTGATTAATTTTATAGTACCTAACCTAACCTAACCTACCTATAAATTGTCCTTCAGAAGTAACTTTTTCTAATCTGCTTTTAAATTTTAATACATTTTCATAAGATGAACCACCAAACTTTGTAATGTTATTTACCATTTGTAATTATGCTTTCTATCTTTCAAAATTAAAAATGATTTTTTTCATTCCTATTTTCTTTAACAAATGTATCCACTATTGTTTTATAAGTTTTCATATTTTTTTATCACTAAATGTTTAATTATATTACATTACTCTATTAGGTTCAATACCTAGGTAACCAAAAATCTAAAAAAAATATATTAACACAGTTTTTTTTTACAGTCATTTTAAATTCAAATTTGGACAAAATTCAACAAAATCTCGAAAATTATCAATTATTGTAATTAAAAATTATAAAATCTTCAATTTTTATAACTAAGAATTGAAAAGTTAAAATAATATTCAATTTAAATCAGTTATCTGTGAACTACTTAATTCACAAAAATATCATCCAATATACTTAGTATTATCATAGACTGACTGAATGTCTTAGCTCAGAATCGTTTTTCTTATTCAATGATATTATATCAATGAATTCAAATTTAACTCCATCCATTACAGTGACCCATTTGTAACCTACTGTACAGCGGAGCAATACCCACTTGCCTACCTTTTTAAAAATTCCGTCTAGTAGAGTGTTGACTAAATTAAGTTAACTGAATAAGTATCATAACTTAATGTTACTGTCATAGTCAAATACAAATTAAACCAAGTTTTGGATATACCCTAGCATTAATTCTTTCATAGACATAATAATGTGATAGTTAACGAATAGTATAATAGTTGTTATGACCTGCACGATCAAACAGTACTATGGTAATTTTACAGTACCTTTTTCTAACATTTAAAAAATATTTTTTTGTTTCTTGGGGTAGTACTTTTTAAAGATATTTTCATGTAATATTCGTGTAATATGTATTTAATAATGAAATATATTAATTCTATTATTATATACATTACGGTAATTAATAATGAATTTCAAATATTAATGAGGTCATCAAGAGTATATAAAGTATCAAATATGAAACATAACTTTTTTTTTATGTTATCAATAAATCATTTTTTACATATCTATTTTTAGCAACTCAGAAAGGTATTTTGTAGAAACCTTCCCAGACAGACTAGTCAAACATTTGCTGTCTGGGTTACTGTTGTTAATATTTAATGTGTGATAATAATTAAATTGGTATGGTGACATGGTGAATTTTCTTCATAGTCCATGTACATACAGTACATTGTGTAATTGAGTGTTCCATAAATTAATTTCAAATTAATCTTTCTATTAATTCTGATGATATAATGCCTTCCTCTTTTAAAAATAATATTGTAGAAAATGGCTCAATAACTATTGTTTGGTCGAATTTAAATAATATACGCGATATTGGAAAGTGGGTAGACAAATTTTCTACAAAAACGAATTCTAGGTGGAATGTACGAACAACAGTTCCTAAAGGAACATATATTCAATGCAAGTAGTTACCTAGTAAATATGATGTAAATAAATTATTATATTTATGAATCAGAAATGTAAACTAAATGTTTTGTGATACTACTTTACAGAAAAAATTATGTTTGCCACCATAAAGTTGATAGATGTTAAACAAAAGAGGCTAATTGTCAAGCATCTATTAAAATTTTAGTGAAAATCGGGGTGAAAATAGACACTGTATCTACTAGAAAAAGTGACCCTTTTGTGAAGGTGGGTAAAACATTAGTAATTACATTTAAGTTGTAGGCTTGTAAAATATTGTAAAAAAAAAAAAAAAAATAAAAATAAAAATAATAATATAATCAATTAAAAAACATGAAATTAGGTACTATTTATTTATCCTAGTAGTAGGCACATCTAGTGATGTAAGTAGGAAATTTCCAAGGAAAAAATTGAACCATTTGTTTTTATTAACATCATTTTTGTAATGATAAAATAGCGATACCGCAAATACAGAATAATATAGGTAATACTGTGCAAATATTATAAATATTATCATTACCTCTGTACTTATAAATTATGTTGAAAAACAAAACATTTAAATTAATACAATTTGTACAGTACATTATTTTTAACGTTATGAAATATACTTTAAAATTCAATAAATATTTTTTATTTTATTTTTATTTTACACGCTTTCAGTAAAAAGCCCGGTAAACAGTAAGTTTTATAAAATAAAAATTCAATTTTTAAATACCTATCAGAAATGTACAGATATTTATCCTTAGAAATTTCTTGATTATAAAATTTCTAAAATTTTACATCACTAGGCACATCACACATTCTTTAAATTTACCTCGAAATTTACTGAAAAATTTAAACTTTAAATTATATAACCATTAATAACTACTTTAATATTTCATGTTTATAGAATAAATACTTAAGTATGATTACTATTGCAAATACTCATAATCATATTAATACTGCTGAAGCGCTACGGTATTTGAATCCAGATGTTAATTTAAGAAGTACATTTGAAGGTGATTTTTATGATGGGATGACAATATTAGATGCATTACGGTAAATATATATTAACAATAATAATATGACAGATTTAAAGTAAAATTTATGTTGATTTGTTATAATAGATAGTGCCATTTGATGTAAATAAAACATAATTTGATTGTACTATATTTATAATAGAATTAATTAGGCAAAGTTTGAATATACAATTAGTCCGTTTCTAATGTTAACATCAATTAAAATTGACCACTAATTCAGTTAGTATTTCTAATAAAAGTTATTATCCCGGTTATTATTATTTTAATTAAATGTATTTTATCAACATAAGTATACACAAAAATTATTTGTATTATTTTATAATTAATAGATATCATGAGAGTATTTTAACAATGGCAAATAAACCAATTGAAGATTTTTCGAATGGTAGAATTAAACTGGCATGACCAGTGGCGATTACCTGCGATTACTAAACCTAGGACCCCGTACTGGTCAAGGAGTAATAACGGGAGTAATAATGGTAATCAAATATATATATTATATTTACATGATGAATATATTCTATAAATGTATTATTATTTATTACTAGTGATGCTGTTTACTATAGAACCATTAGTATTACAAATTATTACCTAATAATTTTAATTTTGCAATTTATTACACTACATCAGAATTGTAATCCAAATCCAGTACTTATATATTTTCATAAGTATATTACAGATTTTACTTCACAGGTGTTTTCTTTATTCTTTTTAACTACAAAATTATTATTAAATTTTAAATGTGATAAATTTTGTCAAAATTTGAACTTAAAATGCTTATAAAAAAATTGTGTCTATGTATTTTTAATATTTTTCAACTGCTATTGTAACAATATATTAGGAGCATTACATTAAATTTTCAGGCATTTTTACCTAATACAATTTTATTGATATTTATAGAAAAAAAAAACTAAAAAAATTGAAAACTGACCTCGAAACTGACAATGTTTGTATAAACAGCTCAAAAAGAGTCAAATTATTTTCAAAATTGTATGGTGTATAAAAAATGATAATATAAATATTCAGTGAAATTTTCAAGTATCTACAGTCCATTCATTTTTTAATTACAATAAAATAAGATAATCGTTACGAGTAATTGAGTGAATCAAAAAGTATCAAATGTTATAAAAATACAATAAAAATATGAATTTCAAATGCTCATAAAAATTTAATTTGAGTTTCTTGTAGACATTTTTTTTTTTGATAATGGTAGACAAACTTATGAGAAATCTTGTATTACATTTTCAAATCATAGATTTAAAAGGAAAATTTTTTAAGAATTTCTAACTCAAAATAATTTTCAAATTTTCGTCATTTTGTCAATATTTAAACTTTAAATGCTTATAAAAAAAATTGTGACTATGGGTTTTTAATTTTTTTCATCTGCCTTTGAAACAATATACTAGGAGCCTTCTATTAAATTTTCAAGCTTTTTTAACCAACAAATAAAATTTTAATGATATTTATGGAAAAAAAACTAAAAATGTCTGTAAAGAGCTCAAAATAAGTCAAAATATTTGGAAAATGTTATGGTATATAGAAAATCCTAATATAAACATTCAGTCAAAATTGTATGTACCTACAGTCATTTGTTTAAGAGTTGCACCAAAAACTAAAATCAATTTTTTCAAAAACAGATTTTGCGTACAAATTACCGTTTTTCTTTGATTTTTCTCGATTTTTCTTTTGTTTTTCACAGTGCTTTTGAAAACTACTGAAAAAAATTTTACTTTTGATCCCCTAAAGTACCAACTAGATTCACTTTCCTTACAGAAAAGATACTGTTGAAGAAAATCAAATCACTTTTATTGTCCTAAAAGGTGATGACAGACACAAAAATAAAAAAACACATTGTTGTAAAATAATATTTAAATATATTAATATGTTATGTAGGTAGGTCGTATGTAGGTAGCTAATTATATTTACAAATAAATAATTTAATTATTTTCTTAAAAATGAAAATTTGTTTATATGCAGACATAGTAGTAGGTAACATAATGTATAATTACCTACAGTGGCGTAGCCAGGGGGTGGTTTTAGGGGTTCAAACCCCCCCCCTCCTTGGCCTTAAAAAAAAAAAAAAAAATGTTTTTATTGTATGATTTTAATACTTTTATTTTTATTATTATTTAATATTATTTTAGTATTTTCTATGTACGGCTGTGGGACGCTATTCGGTGATCGTCGCGTGCTTATCGCACCGACGACCGAACGATCCCACATCTACTCAGAATTATATAAACATATGTATATGTCTATGGCGTGTATGTATAACCCGACGACAGCGACGGGTAATATTGTTCTATTTATACTTTTATCAATTATTCTTTTATACCATATACTATCGTGCTGCTGAGAGACTGAGTCTTGATTATATTCTACTGTGATAGTGTCAAGTGTGGTTTGTTGGTCTGTAACTGTTAAATTCTTAACTGTTTAACGTTTGTTTAATACTAGTTATTACTAGTTAGTAGTTATTAAGGCCACTAATAAGTAATCGCTATGAATAATCTGAAAAGAAAAGCACTCAAGCAAGAACAAGGACAATCAAAAACTATTTTACAGTTTTTTAAAAACAAAATTCCTGAATCATTAGATGTAAGTATTTATAATTTTTTTTTTCTCATTGAAAAAAATTTTTATATATTTACAATCTGTACATGTTATACAATAAGTAAATTGGATAAGATACATATGAGTTTAAATTTCAAATATATATAATTAATTTTTTTTTTTTTTTGTAACTAATTCATAATTATATTCTAGGATACTCATTTAGTTGCTATTTCTGACAATACAAATGCAACAGTGATAAACGAAAATTCATCAGAATTGAATATTAATTTGAATACAAATGCAGATTGTTCAATTGTAAGATGTTTATAAATATTATATTATATTAGAACATAATGTTCTGTCATAGTTTAAAATATTAAATTACTTTTATATTTTTAGTCCACACCAGTATCAATAGTAAATATGGATGAATATAAAACAGCAAAGTCACTAAATGATATTGGTTTATTTGTTAATTGTTCTGAAAGGGTAAGTTTTAAGTAGTTAAATATAGTAGTAATAATATAGTAGTTATATCCTTACACAATATTATTTGATTTATTTAAATTAATATGCAATTTTGAATACAATAGGTAATAACAACGAACTACTAGATAAAACTCATTTAATTATATTTTAGATTTTTGGTGATCCATAATTCTTGGGGGGCAAACCACGAGTCAATTTTTTGTACACTAGACTTCCAACGATGTGTACTTCCGTGTACTTCCACAAACTTCCCAGTACTTCCGTGTACTTCCCAGTACTTCCAAGTACTTCCATGTACTTCCCAGTTTTTTAATATACTTCCCAGTACTTCCAAGTACTTCCATGTACTTCCCAGTTCCTTAATATACTTCCCAGTACTTCCATATATTTCCCAGTTTTTTAATATACTTCCCAGTACTTTCATATATTTCTCAGTACTTCCTTAAAACTCCAAATACTAACCAATGTCTGTGTTCTTCTCTATAGTTATTTTAACTTCCATATGTTTCTACCTCGGTGTATACATACTTTCATAGACTTTCTTTTTAATTCCTTTGTCATGCACTTTTTAATACTTCTTCCTTATGATAATATTTTTGTACATACCTACATTTTAAGATTCTATAAAAAATGATTTAATTAAATCAGTGTAGGCTATGGTGTATTATCAGTACATAGGTAGTAGGTACTATAATGTTCGTTGGAACAAATTATATTGTTCATACATCATTAGTGAACAATTAATAATGTGAATTGTGGGTCACGATCATAGATGATATAGTATTCTTATATTATCTATGGTTACAAAAGATATTCGGGGATAAATATTGGTCATGATATAAAAAGATTGAAAAACACAGAGTCCTAGTTTACCTCTAAATATTATATTATCGACCTATAATAAAATGTATATATATATATATTATCCAATATATTATGTATAGTAAAATTTAAAATTTACAATTCATGATCAATCCAAGTGGTGAAATTAAATAAATATTTTGTATGGGATTTATTATGACATAGATCAATGAGTTCATAAAATCATAAATAATCCAATAAATATTACATAATTTGATTCAAATGAAAGAAATAGAACATTTTATTTTAAAAACAGTTGATACAATTGTTACCTACATACTGTAATTTAATAGAAAAAATTTAAAAATAAAATAAAATACAATTTTAACAATAACTATGAACTGAATAATAAAGTAAAACATAATTTAATATTAATGATAATAATATAATGGTAGAATACTTCAATTAATGTTATTTTAATTGTTTGTACATTTTTATAATTTTTAGTTTCTCTGATCTTTTTATTTCAAATGGGCTGAACCCGATCAATTCTATAGGCCCATAAAATATATATTTTCTTGGTACAACTTGAATGTCATCATTGGTAGGCCATTTGAATTTGTCCAATTCCTCTTTTAAAAATTTCATTGTATATTGGTTTTCATTAATATTAATTACTCGTCCAATATACCATCCATTGTCATATATAACAGCATAATAATGTTCAATATTAATATTTATTGTCTCTGTATTTTTTGCATCATCACTGCTATCAACATTTTCAGAACTAAGGTCGTCGTTTAAAATTAATTGTTGGTCACTTGATTGTGAGGAACTGTCCTCAGCAGACTTTTCTATATTTGCTTCACGTGTGACTTTTTTTTTTTTTACTCTAGCCTTATTTTTAAAGGAAATAGGTTGATGTGGTCTAGTATTGGAAGTATTAATAAATCTTCTTAACCTATCACTACTAACTCGGTCGCGTGGTTGTTCCAAAAGCCAACAAAGTGAAGATTTTTTTATTATCATTGATGTCTTATTAGTTAATATTACGTTTACAAATGGTGAACTAATAGGTATTTTAGAGATACTCAAATCATCATCGTTCATAAATTGCTTACTAAAATCTTTTAAATTAAGTCCCATTCCACAGTTTTCTAATATTAATAAGTTGTCTAAGTCTTCAGCAGCATCAAGTTCTAATTCTTCTGAAGAATGATCAACAGATGCTTGGACTGAACACAACTCTACATTTGTATATGATGATTCTTCATCAGAAGTTTCTATTTCAGCACGAGTTCATCTACAAATTTTTTAGTAATTAGAGGTCTTTGCATCATAATTATATCATCATCTATACTCATTCCAAGATTTTTTGCCATATATTTAGCATCATTGCAGCTCCTGTTAATTATACTTAGAATATTATTTTCAGTATAAATAGCAAAATTAGTATATGGTGGTATGGATTTTGTGTTTTTTTTCTCGGGCAAAAGTAATACTTGAAGATGCATTTTTTAATTCAGTTTTTATAGTATTAATAGTTTCAATACGTTTTAACCTAGAAATAATGCCTTTCATAGAAAAATTTACTATAGTTGAAAATGTTGTTGTTAGAGATCTAGTTGCTCTAAAAAATTGTTCACATGTTTGACTGCTGAAATTCCAAATAGTAAACATGTCAGCAGTTAGATTTGTATCGTCTCTAAATTGAACTACTAGCCTTATCAAAGAATGCGCATTAGTTTCAACACAGTTATAACAATTATTAGTAATAAAGTTATTACCAATAGTGAACTCTTTTTTATTTTTTAACCATGCTCTCCAGATTCTCAAAAAAAAAACACTGAACCATATTTTATATATTCTTTCTTCAACATTTAATTCTTTGTCTAAAAAAGATGCTAAAATATAGTTCATAACAGATAAATATGCCACTGTTGCATTTGTATCTGGAAGTTGACTTAAGATTTCTAAAACTTTGGTAGAGCACATTTTTTGGGCTGATTGAAAATTCATTTTGTCCTCTGGTTTAAGGTCAGTCATGGTTAATAAATGTTTATCTTTTGTATAGTTTCTTGTTAATTCTATGAGATGATCTACAGAGGCAAAGTAGGTTCCCATTGGAAGAACAATATTAGGTTTGAGGAATCGGGTTCAAAGTTTTGTTCCAATATGTACAGTATCTTGAATGTATATTTCTCGGTTAGTTTCATCTTTGAATACGATTGGTGGATGCCCAATTGAAAACCACGACCAATCATTTGCTGTTTCAGCTGTTTCAATTGTGTCATTCAATACATCAACATTTAAATTACTTTCTCTAGCGTACATGGATAAACTTTGTAATTGCATTGCTTTCAGTAATCGTGTATCGCCATCAGATGAGAAACCAATAATTTCAATTCCTTGACTAGCGGCTGCAAGTTTCATATAGTTCCAACGACTCATTATATCTTCATTTGTAAAGCGATTATCTGTTCCATAAATTGCAACACAAAATGGCGGAGCCTTGTCATCTAGTGATTGTGCCATTATGACATAGGCATAATTTGCCCGAATTCCGGTGTGAAAGTATTCTGTTATTCTTTTTGCCGAAGTTGCTGGAAAAGAATCATACAGTGGACAACCATTTTCAAGAGGCAAAACAAAACCAATTACTTTATTGGACTTTGTATCATATTCAATTTTTCCTGTTATCCTTGTCGCATCTTCACTAATCCATATTTTAGGAGGCAGATTTCTTTTAATTAGGAATACTCTCAACTCTTCAAATCTAAAACAACCTTCAGTTACATTATTTTGAGTGTTATCAAGAAAACGAAATAGTGTAGAAATTGAAGGCAAAGCATCATTCATATTTTTGTGTAAAGTCTCATAAAGTAGTCTCCCTCCTACAATGAATAAGTAAACAGAAAACTTTTTTAGCTGGTCATCAAATCTGTTATTGTTTTTAGTATTCAGTTGATTTTTTGATGCACATTCATACAAACATTTTAGTAAAGTATTTGAATCTAGTACTTTTTTGTCTAGAGTCAATGTTTTATTATCTTCAATGCTCTTAATAAAAAGGTTACGTAAATTTGTGTTCTCACCTATAAGTTTACTCACTTTATCAAGTAGTGGAAAGAAACTTGTGATTAGTGGTTGGGGTAATTTATCATGCAATAAAGTTCTTTCTCTGCGCCGCTTTTCTCGTTCACATCTTTGATATTTTGCTTTAGTCCATTTTGATTCAGACTTGGTAACTTCAACTTCAGTATTAACAACTGCATTGAATGTATTGGGCGTTTGAACGATTAAAACACAAGAGTTACCCGCCTCAATAACTCTGCGTTCATGAAAATCCTGTTGATTTTCAATTGAACTAGATGGTTTTACAATATTTGACGTGACTTCTGGTTGGTTGGTTAATGATGTGATTGGTAATATTTTTTTAGGCACACAACTAATAAATTTATCGATGGTCTGTATTGTTTTGTTTTTGTCTCTTCTAGTACTAGTAGCTGTAGATTTTCCCTTGTGAATTTTTACATGTTTATAATAGTTTGAAAATACCCATCTTTTTGGATGTCCCGGACTTGCTAGTTTCAATATTTTAACTGGTAATTTGCATACAAAACATAATACTGTTGCAACAATATCATTTTCATTACCTGATTCGTCATCATCAGTATTATTTACAATTTTATTTTCAATATGCAACGTTATATTTAGCTCTTTGTCATTAAATATATCCATACAATTTAGGTTTACCCAGTCAGTTATTCTTTTTAGCACAACAGCTCTTTCTGCTGGTAAATCCACATTTAAAACTTGCACTCGACACTTTTTGGAAGAAGGTACATCATCAACTTCATTGAGTGATTGTATACTATTAATGGCCTTTTTTTTACTTTTTGGTGCTACAAGATGAGTAATGTTTTTTTTAGCCAACTTTTCTTTATAGAAATCCGAAATGCACATTAAAAGTTTTTTGTATCCTGTTAAAATTTGAAACTTTTTTACATTTTTTTTTAAATATACCATAATATTCTGAATATTCATCCTCATCTATCAGATCTGGTAATATATCCCTAGCAAATAGTTCAGTTGATTCAATATCACTATCATTTATTTTTGATATTATTAAATGATTTGAAAATCCGTTTGCAATGAATATTTTTTTTATACTAGCAGGCAGTGATGAGTTTAAGTATTTTTCAGCTTCTTCAAATGGACATACATCTTTTGAAAATTGGCTGTCATAAGCATCATTTGCATCATAAGCATCATTCATTATCATATCCATCCCAAACAATTTTAAACTTCCTAAACAAGATATTTACTTTTATATAGTTTTATAAAACAAACACATTTTTCAAGTTTTTTTTATAAAAAAATAATATTAATTAATATAGATGATATTATTTATATTTACTTAAAAAATCAAGATTTATAGGTAAGCTAATTTATATTTAGGTCTTGGAAATAAATATTACAATGAAATGTAACAAACATAGCTTTTAAAAAATAAGTAAGTTAATGTATATTGCAACTTTAAAACTATCGGTAGATTTAAAGTTAAATTAATGAAACTATAAATATAAATAAGTAGCAACATAAGACTTACCAAAATAAACTTGTTGTATACTGCAAGGTGTAGGTAACAACTGGGATAACAACAGACACCAACTAAAATTATTCAACTCAAAAGTCTAAATACACAAATAATTAATTGGGAAAAAACTGCTGTATTGAAGAATCGTAGATTTTGTTTATCAAATATTCTATTTTTGATGTGAACCATCTAATATGAAACGGTGAGATATGCTGTTGGTGTAGTGACATGTTGCTACATGCCTACACTCGCAAATAACGCGAGTGTAAGAACTAAGAACACGCCGAGCGCGTGTAAGAAAACGCGCAAAACATCTATGTGCTTTTAAAATAAAGAATAATTTTTCTTAACAAAATCAGAATATTTTGTTTGTTTTGATTATGCTATGTTTATTTTCTTTAAGGGGATTCGATACCGTGATTTTCTGTTTTTATCTAACACACTCGCGACATAGTATTTTATACGTGTTTTTTGCCAAAAATTCCAATTGATCTATTGAAGCGATAAGATTTCTGAAAATAGATTTGAATTTGTCGTCAAGTCTACTTGAAATCGACTTTCCTACATTTTTGATTTATTGATTTTAAAATCTCCAAAAATTGAAATACCAGAATCTTTAAATACACTTTTTGAATATGACATTTTTAAGAATTTGGGGGATAATATCAAAAATGTGGGAAAGTCGATTTCAAGTAGACTTGACGACAGATTCAAATCTGTTTTCAGAATTCTTATCGCTTCATTAGGTCAATTGGTATGTTTGGCAAAAAATACGTCTTAAATGTCGCGAGTGTGTTAGACAAAAACAGAAAATCACGGTATCGAATCCCCTTCACAAACTATCCTTTAAATTTGCATGCATATTTTCTATTAAAAATAATTTCGATGTTTTACAACTGCCAGGCCTCCCGTGTAAATTTTTCCACATATACCTTTTCGTACTTCCTCGTAATTACATATACTTTCATATAATTACTTGTGTCTATATAATTCATCATACTTCCGTGTACTTCCACGTACTTCCGTGTACTTCCAAGTACTTCCAAGTACTTCAAAAGTATTTCCTAATATTTGTACACCTACTTCCACTCGTGGTTTACCCCCCAATAATTCTGATAACTTAAGTAAAGCATTTTTCATTTAATTGTGTGTACACTGTTAAATGATTAGGGAATTGATATAATAATATACATTTATGATTTATATTAGTTTCCAGTAAGGTACACTGTATATATACTTTTTAAAATAAATTTCAGCTTCATTTAGCTTGTTTTAAATTTTAAATTCATTGAAATAACTTTACCTCGTTTAACAAACATACAAAAAAATCGGTTTAATGTAAAAACTACTTGTCCAAATGAATACTAAAAAATATTGTTTATTCCATTTTTAGATAATTTTATTAGTCAACTTCATGATAGGTTCATTGCACATAAATCTCTAATTACCAATTTTTGCCGTCTCTTACCAAACAACAATATGCCAAATAGAGAAGAAAACATAAAAAGTTTGGCAGAAAAGTATAGTGAAGATCTTCAATGTAGTTCAGATTCAGTAATTGGAGAAGTATTGACATGGACACAGAAATTTGTTGGAACAGAAAAACCAAAAATGCATTAGAAGCTCTTATAGCATGTAACCCACTCATTTTTCCATCTACTTATAAACTTCTCCAAATAATAGCTACACTTCCCGTAACTACAGCAAGCAGTGAAAGGTCATTTTCTACGTTAAAAAGACTTAAGACATACCTTAGAAATACTATTGGAGAAAACAGATTAAATAGTTTAGCACTACTAAATATTCATCGTGAAATGATTTTAACAACAGATGAAGTTCTTAATGACTTTGCAAAAGACTCAAGAAAAATAAGATTGTTATAACTTGTAATTTATAATGTGAAAAAATATATTAACTTTAATATAAATATTACAATTTAAATTTTTTTTTATTTTCTATTTTTACTTGTTTATAATAATAAGTCAATAAGTATGTACTGCGTGTTTAATATTAACATAAATAAATATAATTATTATTCACCTTCAGTTAATAAAAAAAAAATGTATTACTAAATAAGCGTATATAAGCATATAACTAGGTACATTTTAGCGCATTTAGTTTTACCACTCCTGAACAATATATTTTAGAGTTGAGTAAAAATAAAAGTCATTAACCCCCCCCCCCCCCCTCGGGTAATTCCTGGCTACGCCACTGATTACCTAATTTAATAACTAAATGGTAATAAATAATAACTAATAATTGTATAATACACTAAATTTGTTTAAAGATAAATCTCATGAATGCTTATAAGTAATTGATGATTTGATTGAAATAAATAAATTTATACTTTTCTCGATTGAAAATATATAATAATTATAATTCATATTTCATAATTTACCTTATTGTTATTATAATTATTATAATTAATTATCAAATTAATTTGTATTATAATTAGATGTGTATGAAGTATAACCTATTTTCAATTGTTTTTTTTTCAAAAATTTGCTTGTAAATAAAATAACTGACCGAGTTTGGCACCCTGGCCTACACTTTAAATTAAAATCCTTCTTGCCCGCTCCGTATAACCTACTTATAAAATCTTAGCTAAACCAAAGAACGTTTGTCACAAAAATTAACGGCGCCCTTTCTAACTCTCAAATAGCAACTGGTGTCCCCCAATGCAGCGACATAGCCCCCTTCCCATTCAATTTACCCACGACTTACCTTTAAACGAAAACATTTTACTTTGTACATTTGCGGATGACACTGCTATTCTCACTATCAAAAAAAATCCCATTCAACCCAAAAAATCCAAAACCACAACTAACGAAAAATTCAAAGTCAATCCATCAAAATCCTCTCAAATTATTTCACGCTTTAATCCTTGGAAAGTCCCGCAACCTTTATCGGCGATGCACAAATCCCATCTTCCACCCAAACTAAATATCTGGGTTTAATTCGTGACAAATGTCTTATATGGGGTCCCCACTTAAAAAACAAGAGTGAAGCCTCGAGTAAAGCTTTCAATTCGAGACTTCACCTTCTTAGACCCTTACTCCGCTCAAAGCTCTCATTAAAAACCAAAAGAACAATCTACATGGCTCTTCTAAGACCAATGTGGTACTATGGCATTCAACTTTGGGGTTCTGCCAAACCGTCAAATACTAGAACAATTCAGGCATTCCTGTCTATATGACTATGATTAATATCATGTGCCCCCTGGTATATAACCAATGAATCACTTCATAAAGACATCTGCATTCCAACCTGAAATAATCTTGCTATGATCACCTACAAAAAACCACACAAAACATACAGTACTCACCCAAATCCTATAATCACTCGACTATCATCCAAACAAATCCCAGGCAATCCACCCAGGCACCTGAAAAGGAACCTACTCTCTCCTTAAATCGATTTCCACGTGGTGCCACCATTGTGTGACTTCCCCCTCTCACCAATCAACCCACATCCCGTTCACGTATTGTACTATTTGTAAATACAGATTGTAAATAACATTTTTGTTCAATAAAAAAAAAAATATTTATAATAATGGAAATAAAAAAAACCTTTTGTATCAACTAATATTATTTTATCGCTCCAAACGGTGCACTAATGAGAAAGCCGTAGTTGCGTATGGGTTTTAAATAACGAAATGGTCGACAATACCGCGTACTTGCGTAGTTGCATGACAAAATTATTTTGTCATGCGTAGTTGCGTCCGGTGGTCGACAGTGGTATGGACGCGTCGGAAATAGATCAAAAATTGGACGACGCGCGTAAAATTAAGTTTGGTACTCACTCGATTACTTGGCATCGCGAAACCATATCGCGTGGGCGTCCTTTGTCGTGGCACAGGCGGTAACAATTTAATACGGACGGGCCGAAAAAACACTGGCGTGTATGCGCACGGCGGGAATCGGACTGGCGACGGCGAATAACAATAAATAAGTCGCGATAGACATTCCGCGATCGGCGGGTTCGCACTGCATAGTACGGACGGGTGAAAAACAACACGTGGACACGTGGGTGACCACAGCTCGGGATCGCACGGCGAAAAATCGGACGGGCGAAGTACACGATGAAATTAGCCGTGGTGTCGGCTCCGACGGCCGGAACTGGAATCGCGAACACAAAGACGTGAGCGCGAGGGCTCGGGTGAACGGAACAAACGAACATGGCGGTAGGTTGATCTCTGACTTTTAAAAGCGACGGCGCACCGGTTCGCGATCATAGATATTATGATATATAATATAATATGTTCGCGATAGTAAAAGCTTACGGCTTACACGACAAATTCACAAATTGCCAAGACGGCCGAAAAACGACAAAAGCACCTACATGGTTACATAGCGGGAGGTACCGATATAGCACTGGCCGCCGGAGGATCGACTGCAGGCTGCAGCGAGACCGTCCCCACTCCGGAGGTACAAAAGTCGACTTCGTGGCGCGCTCCAGAATGGCAAACGTTGCGACACGGGACGTGACGGTAACGTCGCGCGAAATTCAAATAATCGATTTGATTTGCATCACCTAATAAAACAATTGTTTCTCTATAGCAGGGATGGGCAACTGACGGCCCGCATACCATTTTTCACTGGCCCGTACTACATTTCAAATTAGTTTAAAAAAATATAAAATGTTAGGATTTTTCTGTATTTTATTTTATTGATATAAAAAATCTAATGGCGTGGTACGGGAGTGAGGCCGACTGTGGCGTGGCGACGCCTCACTCATGACTCGTCGTCTCAATCTGCAAATCTGCCTCAACTCGGCCATCTCCTCTCTCCCCGAGCATACGCTCACCACTATACTTGCTCTGCCAGTGGCAGGAATTCGGGATTTTCCCGGTAGGCCCTATCTTGTGTTGATATATGGGAGCCCTAGGACCATTTATCTAGTACTAAACCTTGTGTGATGAAGATTGAAAATAGTTTTGATAAAGATGTAAATTGACTAATTTAATATTTTTAAGCACCCTACAAGAAAAATCCCATAATTATTAATTATTTAATATAAAATAACCTATAAAGACTATAAATATTTATATATAATTACATATTATTTTCATTTCATAGCATAGCATAGCATCCACGAAAGCTGGAAGGAAACAGTAATAATTAGTGGCGTAAATATACAATTTATCAAAACCGGCAAAACCTATATAAAAAATAATACTTAGGTAGTATTCTGAAAGGCCTTTTTTTGCTGCCTATAACTGACAGAAAGACTATATCAACATTAGAGTCCAAATGCAGCAGTATTGCCTGCATCCCCCTATATTTACACCACTGATTATATACTCTATTCAGAATAAGAACAAGCCTAAATAGCTAACTTCTGCGCATGTGCGTGGCTTTGTTTCAAAGCACTGGATTCTAGCGTCGACTCGGCAAGAGAAGAGTCTGACCGTCGCGGACGAAAACTTGTCGCCGTCGAGGTAAATTCTTATTTTGAATATAATATAGACTAGCTAGATATACGTTTACTGTGTTGTTAGGATTATATAAGGACGTTTTTGTCTTTATTGAAAAGAATACAACAATCCTGTGTGACTGTGCCTACCATAATACATAAGACTTCACCTTCTTAGACCCTTACTCCGCTCAAAGCTCTCATTAAAAACCAAAAGAACAATCTACATGGCTCTTCTAAGACCAATGTGGTACTATGGCATTCAACTTTGGGGTTCTGCCAAACCGTCAAATACTAGAACAATTCAGGCATTCCTGTCTATATGACTATGATTAATATCATGTGCCCCCTGGTATATAACCAATGAATCACTTCATAAAGACATCTGCATTCCAACCTGAAATAATCTTGCTATGATCACCTACAAAAAACCACACAAAACATACAGTACTCACCCAAATCCTATAATCACTCGACTATCATCCAAACAAATCCCAGGCAATCCACCCAGGCACCTGAAAAGGAACCTACTCTCTCCTTAAATCGATTTCCACGTGGTGCCACCATTGTGTGACTTCCCCCTCTCACCAATCAACCCACATCCCGTTCACGTATTGTACTATTTGTAAATACAGATTGTAAATAACATTTTTGTTCAATAAAAAAAAAAATATTTATAATAATGGAAATAAAAAAAACCTTTTGTATCAACTAATATTATTTTATCGCTCCAAACGGTGCACTAATGAGAAAGCCGTAGTTGCGTATGGGTTTTAAATAACGAAATGGTCGACAATACCGCGTACTTGCGTAGTTGCATGACAAAATTATTTTGTCATGCGTAGTTGCGTCCGGTGGTCGACAGTGGTATGGACGCGTCGGAAATAGATCAAAAATTGGACGACGCGCGTAAAATTAAGTTTGGTACTCACTCGATTACTTGGCATCGCGAAACCATATCGCGTGGGCGTCCTTTGTCGTGGCACAGGCGGTAACAATTTAATACGGACGGGCCGAAAAAACACTGGCGTGTATGCGCACGGCGGGAATCGGACTGGCGACGGCGAATAACAATAAATAAGTCGCGATAGACATTCCGCGATCGGCGGGTTCGCACTGCATAGTACGGACGGGTGAAAAACAACACGTGGACACGTGGGTGACCACAGCTCGGGATCGCACGGCGAAAAATCGGACGGGCGAAGTACACGATGAAATTAGCCGTGGTGTCGGCTCCGACGGCCGGAACTGGAATCGCGAACACAAAGACGTGAGCGCGAGGGCTCGGGTGAACGGAACAAACGAACATGGCGGTAGGTTGATCTCTGACTTTTAAAAGCGACGGCGCACCGGTTCGCGATCATAGATATTATGATATATAATATAATATGTTCGCGATAGTAAAAGCTTACGGCTTACACGACAAATTCACAAATTGCCAAGACGGCCGAAAAACGACAAAAGCACCTACATGGTTACATAGCGGGAGGTACCGATATAGCACTGGCCGCCGGAGGATCGACTGCAGGCTGCAGCGAGACCGTCCCCACTCCGGAGGTACAAAAGTCGACTTCGTGGCGCGCTCCAGAATGGCAAACGTTGCGACACGGGACGTGACGGTAACGTCGCGCGAAATTCAAATAATCGATTTGATTTGCATCACCTAATAAAACAATTGTTTCTCTATAGCAGGGATGGGCAACTGACGGCCCGCATACCATTTTTCACTGGCCCGTACTACATTTCAAATTAGTTTAAAAAAATATAAAATGTTAGGATTTTTCTGTATTTTATTTTATTGATATAAAAAATCTAATGGCGTGGTACGGGAGTGAGGCCGACTGTGGCGTGGCGACGCCTCACTCATGACTCGTCGTCTCAATCTGCAAATCTGCCTCAACTCGGCCATCTCCTCTCTCCCCGAGCATACGCTCACCACTATACTTGCTCTGCCAGTGGCAGGAATTCGGGATTTTCCCGGTAGGCCCTATCTTGTGTTGATATATGGGAGCCCTAGGACCATTTATCTAGTACTAAACCTTGTGTGATGAAGATTGAAAATAGTTTTGATAAAGATGTAAATTGACTAATTTAATATTTTTAAGCACCCTACAAGAAAAATCCCATAATTATTTATCTATAAACAATATTTATTTTTGTTCCCTGTGTCGGCCGTATCATTGGAAGTATTGAGATTTATTTTTAGATTAGAGTTATAGAAAACCGTATTTAATATCGGTAGATTATAGCTGTACTATATAATGTACCAATTCGGTGGCTATACGCTTTAATACATTTTAAGATTTAAAATTTTTTTTTTTAAATTTACAGTTTTTTTTAATGTGTGGTTTTAAACGCTGATTATGAAACTGTTTGAATTTTTTTGCGGAAACCATTATTTTGGAAGTTATAGTCATCCAAAGTTTGCGATTTTACGTTTATATACGCATGTGCGTAACACTACTTTAATATTGCGCGGAGGAACTTGTGTTTGGTGTTTATTCGATTTTTTTGTCCGAGCACATCAGAATTATGTGCTTTTTAACAACTTTGTTTAATTATGAGGCCTACCTAAGGGGGTTTTACACAGCAAATCGATTTTTTTGTCCGAGCTATATTCAATTCTAAGTATTTTTTTTTTAAAAAAAATGGGCGGTTTACGAAAAAAAAGTAGTTTTTAAGTTCTTCATTAATAACTTCAAACGAATTTTGTCCGAGCTTTATGGCAGATACCTACAGGTGCCCAAATTAAAAATTCTGCCAAAACAAACACACAAGTGTAAACGGGTCTACAGTACCCTCCCTTACAGTACCTACCACGGGCTAATGACCTAGTAAATTAAGCCTTAACCCTAGATCTAATAAAAAAAAAAATAATAATAATAATAGTATATTATATGGTATGGTATGTTATTGTTATCGACGTTCGAAGACATAGAATAAATACAAACACTAAAAGCAAACAAAAAATAAAAACCAATTTCATTATACCATTAGATTCTTGAGACAGTACCTGATCGCCTATAATATATTTGAAAACGTTATCTCATCGCCAATCGAAATTATGAACCGTTAAAGTGAACACTATATATTTGTGGACGACTAGTCGACACCGGTGATCAGGGCAATGTTATAGATGTCGACCATGGCGTTTCAATTTTCAACATTATTAACCAAAAAAAATGTTTGATGTTTCATATCTGCCAGGTGTCCCGCGACGGCTTAGTTTTTTATACTTATAAAATTATTAAAATCAATATTTATCGTAAAACGTAGATATTAATTCTTATCTAGTACTGAACTATTATATTATTTATAGGAGCATAGGTAGTTAACTTATAGGTTTTTTTTTCCTTATTATGTTCTCTGGCCTGCTAGATTTTCGCACTTTCAATATTGGCCCTCTATAGTAGCATTGAGTTGCCCATTCCTGCTCTATAGGATAAAACTAATACAATTAATATAAAATAACCTATAAAGACTATAAATATTTATATATAATTACATATTATTTTCATTTCATAGCATAGCATAGCATCCACGAAAGCTGGAAGGAAACAGTAATAATTAGTGGCGTAAATATACAATTTATCAAAACCGGCAAAACCTATATAAAAAATAATACTTAGGTAGTATTCTGAAAGGCCTTTTTTTGCTGCCTATAACTGACAGAAAGACTATATCAACATTAGAGTCCAAATGCAGCAGTATTGCCTGCATCCCCCTATATTTACACCACTGATTATATACTCTATTCAGAATAAGAACAAGCCTAAATAGCTAACTTCTGCGCATGTGCGTGGCTTTGTTTCAAAGCACTGGATTCTAGCGTCGACTCGGCAAGAGAAGAGTCTGACCGTCGCGGACGAAAACTTGTCGCCGTCGAGGTAAATTCTTATTTTGAATATAATATAGACTAGCTAGATATACGTTTACTGTGTTGTTAGGATTATATAAGGACGTTTTTGTCTTTATTGAAAAGAATACAACAATCCTGTGTGACTGTGCCTACCATAATACATTATTATGACAAATGGGTAAAACTGTGTACCCTTATATTCACTGTACCTGTGGTATGCAACGCCTTCTGTGTCCTGCAAGACCAGCTCCTATTAGCGAATTTTGAATACATCCAAAATGGTGTTGAGTCTATTAGATTCCATTTCCAATACTTTCTGTTGTAGTTTCCATTTTTTGGATTTTTCTAATTGTCCCTGAACATTGATGGTCGTCGTTTCACTCATGTGTCGTTGTTGATCCCATTGTTTGAATTCTGCTAATCGCCAGTCTTTGGTTGTCGTGGTTTCCTTTTCGTTATCCTGCGGCTAAATATAATATTAATAAATAGGTATGATTTAGGAATATAATACATAAATATAGGTAGTTAATATAAAAACAAAAAGTGGACTGCATGTGCGTTTACGCCAGGAGTGGGAGGCGGTGGAACGAATGTACCAGCTGAGATTTTTTTGTGCCGCTATATTTTATCTATAAATAATAATTATTATAATAATCGTGAATATGATTACGACAATTAATTAAGAATCATTTGGCTGCCATGTAACGACAAAAAACAATTATAGTAAATATATCTACGTTCCACGTTGGTTAAATTCTCAAAATTGGATAACTTTAATACCTGCCAAAAAAAAAAAACTGACAAATCGCTCTGCTGTGAGTGTCAAATGTACCTCGTCACATTGAGTTGGTTACTGTAATAATGTATACCTAATATACTCGTATATGGATATGATAGAGTTGGGGTATCTATATGTTAGTGCACAATTTGTTGTTCTCTTTCTCTTTCTCTAACCCACGCGCAACATAATATATGCATTTTCGTAGGCCTCGTAGGTTACCTCCATTGTATAGGTACTAGGTATATGAATTATGGTACAAATCACATACCTATAGCTTTTAAACCTCATTAGCTCCACGTATATATACCAAACAGGGGTTTAGTATCAAACTTCTCCAGAAAGCGGGACAAAAGTATCTATAAATAAACAGACGATATTCAGCTGGTAGTGTCGTGTACTCGCGTGTATTATAATAATGTATGTTTTATACGTCGTGGTCTCGTGGATATTGTTACACTGTTAAATAATTCGATTCCCGACAGTTTCGGCCTTTCGGGTCTTTTAAGTTTTAAATATTATAAATTATAATTATTCCGACTCTTACCTAAATTAACTGTTTAACGTGCGTTTTTCCTTCAACAATTATTATAAAGCGTTTTCTCATGTTCGGTGAATTATCCAAATTACAAAAAAGACCATCCACCAACTTCTATAGTTCAAGGGACACGGTTGTACCAATGAATGAAAAGTATTTTTTAATTTTTTATTATAACATTATTATAATATCACAGGTGGCAAGATGAAAAAACAATATTTTTTAGAAAATTGTAAAAATTGAGTTACATTTTAGATTCTGAGTGGAACGATGAATGTATTGGTTTTAAAATGATGTGTTTTAGATTCTGAGCGAAGCGATGAATGTATTGATTCTACAATGATGTGTTTTTTTTATTTTATTTTAGATTCTGAGTGAAACGATGAATGTATTGATTTTACAATGATGTGTGTTTTTTTTTTTATTTTTTTTTATTTTTTTTTTTATTTTTGTGTCTGTGTACACGATAAGTAGTCGAAATAATGCTTCGATTTTCGACTTCAGTATCTTGTTCGATGGGAAAGTGAATATCGTTGGTGCATTGGGGAGGTCAAAATTTTAATTTCCCAGTAGTTTTCAAAAGCGATGTGAAAAACAAAAGAAAAATTAAGGAAAAACGGGAATTTTTACGCAAAATCGATTTTTAACAAAATCGATTTTGGTTATTGGTGTAACTCTAAAACAAATGACCGTAGATGCATGAAATTTTCACTGGTTGTTTATATTAGCATTTTCTATACACCATAAAATTTTCCAAATATTTTGACTCTTTTTGAGCTGTTTACAGCCATTGTCAGTTTTCAATTTTTTTATTTTTTTTTTCTATAAATATCAATAAAATTTTATCTATTGAGTAAAAAAGCTTGAAAATTTAATAGAAGGCTCCTAGTTTATTGTTTCAAAGGCAGATGAAAAAAATTAAAAATCCTTAGTCACAGTTTTTAATTATAAGCATTTAAAGTTCAAATTTTGACAAAATACGGAAAAATCACGAAAAATAGCAAATTATTTTGATGAGAATTCATAAAAATTTTTCTTTTTAAATCTAAGATTTGAAAATGTAATATAAGATTACTCATAAGTTTGTCTACCTTTATCAAAAAAAAAATGTCTAGAAGAAACTTAAATTAAATTTTTATGAGCGTCTGAAATTTATATTTTTACAACATTTGATATTTACTCGATTTCTCATGTAACGATTTTTTTATTTTATTGTAATTAAAAAACGAATGACTGTAGATACTTGAAAATTTCACTGAATGTTTATATTAGCATTTTCTATACACCATACAATTTTGAAAATATTTTGACTCTATTTGAGCTGTTTACGGACATTGTCAGTTTTCAATTTTTTTAGTTTTTTTTTCTATAAATATCAATAAATTTTTATTTGTTGGGTAAAAAAGCGTGAAAATTTAATATTAGACTCCTGATATATCGTTTTAATAGCAGTTGAAAAATATTAAAAATACATTTGCACAATTTTTTTTTATAAGCATTTAAAGTTCAAATTTTGACAACATTTATCAAATTTATAATTTATTAATTATTTTGTGGTTAAAAATTTATAAAATGTTTAACTTTTATGGCTAAGGATTGAAAATTTAAAACAAGGCTCCACGTTAATAGGTTATATATAAATTACTTTATTCACAATAATATCATCAAATATACTTGGTAATATCATAGGGTGACTGACCGTTTTCGCTCAGAATCGTTTTTCTTATTCAATGATATTATATCATTGAATTCAAATTTAACACCATCCATTACAGTGACCCACTTGTAACCTACCGTACAGCAGAGCGACATCCACTTATCCACCTTTTTTTTATTTTTTTTTATTTTTGTGTCTGTCATCACCTTTTAGGACAGTAAAAGTGCTTGGATTTTCTTCAATAGTAACTTTTCTGATAGGAAAGTGAATCTAGTTGGTACTTTGGGGGGTCAAAAGTAAAAATTTCCCAGTAGTTTTCACAAGCGACGTGAAAAACAAAAGAAAAATTAAGGAAAAACAAGAATTTTTACGCAAAATCTGTTTTCGAGAAAATCGATTTTGGTTTTTGGTGTAACTCTAAAACAAATGACCGTAGGGACATGAAATTTTGACTGAATGTTTATATTAGCATTTTCTATACACCATAAAATTTACAAAATATTTTGACTCTTTTTGAGCTGTTTACGGCGATTGACAGTAGTAGTATATAAATGTATGTCCTGGGACAGTTTTCAATTTTCATATTACATCAATAAAAGATCACAAAGAAAGCAATGTGCAAAAAGATCAGAAAATCTAAATGCAATAATAATTAAAATATTTTTCGCAAAACTTATGAAATTAATTAATTAAATTCCAAATGAAATATTTCTTAAAATATTTTTTAAGAAAATCTAAATGCAATAATAATTAAAATATTTTTTAATAAAATTGTTCTATTTAAAATAAAAATCTAAATGCAAAAATGTATAAAAAAGAAATTGAAAAAATTAATTTAAAAATTAAAAATATAATAAATAATAAAATAATGGAAACAACTATCAAAGATTTTAATAAATTACAAGAAAAAGAAATGCAAAACGAAATAGAGAACTCAATATTAAATAATGAAATCTTTGTTAAGTTTTGTAAATACGAATACTATAATAGGTACTAATAATAATAAAAATATTAAAATTATGAAATATAATCTAAATAAAATTCCAATTAAAGGAAATATTTTAATTGTCGATCATGGACACAATATTTCTGGAAATGGAAAACCTTATGCTTCTAAAATACTAGAATCGCCAACATGGCTTGAAATTTGTAAAATAGCTAATGATTTAATAAATACAACCGGTACTTATTTTTTCAAATATCTCCATGATATTTGTGTTGTTCAAAATTTCGGAAATATTAAAATATGTTGTCTTAGCATGGGAGGTACAGATTCCGATCACAAAATGCTTAGAATATAATAATATAATTAATTAAATTTTTAATAGAATTGTTCTATTAAAAAAATGTTCAATATTTAACACTCACCCAAATGGGGCACGTGTTATTAAATTCCAATATAAGTGGATATTCATATAAGTGGATCAGGAGTTTATTCACTTATATTAATCCTTCAAGAATATTTTTCGTAAAACTTATGAAAATAATTAATTAAAATCCAAAAATCTTTGAAAACGATTTTACACTATGATACTTTGAGGGGGACTTATAAAGAATTAATATCAAAAATGTTTAATGTAAAAATGAAGATTCTAACATAAATAGCAACGGAATTATACTTAAATGAAAAATATGAAGCGGGGGGTACACTTTTAATATGTAGTGTAGATAAGCATATAAAACATATCTGTGTTGATCCGACTTGATAATATCAAATATTAAATGAAATATAGTTCTTATACGATCGTGTTATTTTTTAATATTTTTAATAGAAATATGGAAAAAAAATGTAAAAAATCTACAAAATCATTCCCAGCTTTGCAGATACCCGTTAGGAAAAAGGAGGCCGGAACTCTTTTACAGATATCTGCAAAGCTATCGTGGGACAGTGAAATTACCCAAGTGTTTTATTCGCAGGTCAACGACAGTTTTTCAGTAGATTGCATAGGTGTGTGCACCCACCTATACAATCTACCGTAAACGTCTTCAAAGCCTGATGAAATTAGTAGGTGAATATGGGCGCCACACATTCTGCCACTAGTTTCAATCCGACCAAGAACACATTTAAATCAAACGCGTTAACCCACTGAGCTACAACACTTGGGTATGTATAATGATTATTTAAACACTATTTAAATAATTCGATAAAAAAAACATCACAATATAAACTATACATATATATTGTTATGATAAGATATTCAATACCGGATGTTAAAAAATAATCAGTCTAACGTTGATATATATATATATATTATTATTATTATTATTATTGTTATTATTATACAACACTGTATAGGTATTATAATATATAAATATATAATACTTCGTAAGTATTATATGTTTAAAAAATAATTATTATTTATGTTTTTTAAATTTAATTCTTTCTAGTCGTTTAAAATTCTTAACATCATCATCATCACTATCATTATCATCACTATCATTGTCGCTGTCAGTGTTATTGTATTCATTAATCATATTAATGATATGTAATATTTTATGTTGTTGTTCAATCAACTTTAAAAGTAATTCCAATTTTTTATTTACCACTTCTATTATTTATTATAATATAAATATATTTTTTTTAACATTGAATTATTAAAACATACATATGAGTACATCAACGACTCGTTAACGTAAAAAAACGACTCGTTAACATAAAAAAAAAACGACTCGTTAACGTAAAAAACGACTCGTTAACATAAAAAACGACTCGTTAACGTAAAAAAAACGACTCGTTAACATAAAAAAAACGACTCGTTAACTCGTTATTTTTTAATAGAAATATTTCTATTAAAAAAAAATTATGATATTTAAATAAATTTTTTATAATTTTCAATAAATTCTTTAATATTTATTTATTTATTAATTCTTTACATAAATTAATTCATTAATGACCACATATAGGTGGATCATTATAGTATTGAAATTGGGAAACAGTACAAAAAAGATTATCTTTACCCAAATATTTTAAAAGTTCTTTTGGTGGCTCACCAACTATATGACCAAATGGGTCAAAATATATTTTAAATGTATTGTTTATTTTTTTCCATGCAACCCAATGAGAACCATTTTGAGTAGAATCATTTAAATTAAATACTCCACATTCATTTTCCCATGGTGTTGTAGGTAATTCATTTAACATAAAACACCCTCTATAATTTTTTATTTTATTTCCAAAGTAATTTATATCTATATTACTCAATGGGTCAATTTTTATATTATTTTCTTTAATCCAAAACCGTGTATAAATACCTTCAAATTTTTCAATATTATTTCTAAATGTTTTTATTTCAAATTTATTCATTTTTTTAATTTTTTTTTCAATATTTTTTTTTTTTTTCAAACCAGAACCTTGTGATCTAATTTTTTCCATCTCTTTATTATGTCGAATTGTTTCTTCTTCCAATTTTTTTTTATGTTTAGCATCAGTTATTGCTGTATAAACTGCACTTGCACCTGCAGCCAAAGCACTTACGCATTCAATCACAGCAATAGCTATTGGTAAAAATCCACCTTTTTTAATTTGAACATGTTTAAGTTCTAATCTTGATCTGGTATTATTTTTTTTAGCGTTTTTTAATTTTCTTATTTGTTCTGACTCAAGAATAAATTTATGTTTTCCACTATCAATTTGATTATTTTCAATTAGAATTGATACATCTTTATTATTTTTATGAGCTTCCAATATTTTATTAAATTGTTTTTTATTTAAATTTAGATTCATTTTATAATACAAAAAAAATAAATTAAATTAAATTCATTCCAAATCGTCTTTTAACATTCATTACATTTGCTGTAAAAATGGCTGCAGTTTTTTCACCTATAGAACTATGAGGATCATAAAATCTTTCCATTGCTTTTTGTTCTAAAATTTTATCAATAATATGTCTTGTTTTAGTATCTTTATTATCTTTATAAAAATAATCATGTTCTCTCGCAGCTTCATCTAATTTGGTTATAGGTTTTTTATTTTTTTCTAACTTTGTTCCCGGTCCTAAATAATTATAACCAGGCCAATGTATTTGAGGTAAACTTGAACAATTCAAAAGAAAATTAACAATTCCTGAACCTGTAATAATTTTCTTTGGTAAACATGAAACATATGATGATAAATAATCTGTACCAATAATAGGTATATCAATTAATTTTTCCATTTCTCTAATACAAATATTAAGAATATCAAGTTTTTCATCATGGTAAATATTATTTCCTGTACTTTCTTCAATTGATATATAATGTATACGTTTAGTTATTTTTTCTTTTGATATTTTCACTTCCTTTGGTAAACAAGTTACATATTTTAGTAAATATTCAATACCTTCAGGAGTATCAATATGGTTTTCCATAATTATTTTAAACAAATGAAGAATACCAAGTTTTTCGTTTTTAAAATTATTATTTCCAGCTCTTTCCTCTGCAGAAATAAACTGTAAATTATCTATAACTTGGTTTACATTACTAATATAACGATATTCAATACGATTTTCTGTGTATTTCTTTAAACCCTCCCGATTTGATAAATCAAATTCACTGTTTTCGAAACCTAAATATTTTTTTAATTTTTCATCTAAATTATAATAACAAGGAGATTTAATTGTAATTCTATTAGTTTCATCAGAGAATGATATAATAAGTGGTTCTATTTCTTTGTTCAATTGTTCAATACTATATCTACCTGTTTTTATATCTATTATATTCTGTTTAATTGTTATACAACACTCTGATTCAATATTAATAAAATTGTTGCCTTTCAAAACTGAATAGAGACCTAAAAAATGATCACTATCATTATTGTGAATAGGTTTGTTTAAATGAATACAACCCTTTTTAACTTTTATAAATACCATTTATAAAAGTAAATTTATTTTTTTATTTAAAATCAAAATCATGTCTTGTTTTCCCATTCTTTAAAATTTTTTCACAATTATAAATAAGATTCAATTTTGTTTCCGAACATGTATTATACCATGTTATTTTGTTTTTTGTAAATTCATTTGTATATCTTTCTGGTAAATTTAACATATATTCATCGTTTAATACAACACTTATTCTTTTTCCAAACTTTGTATCAATCATTATGAACTTATTTACTTTGTATGGTTTTCCTTGTTCCAAATCATTAAATTTTATAAATGTATATCCATTGTTCATTTTATTTAAAGCATCTTTAAAGTTTTCCATTTCCATTTCTTATTTATATTAGAAAATATAAATTTTTTTTATTTTCAATAATTTTTTTAAAAATTTTCTATTTAAAAAATTTTTTTCAATATAAATATAAAAAATGAACGAAACTATATATTGTCTTAAATGTAAAATTCAAACAAAAAATATTAATGCAAATAAAATTCAAACAGTTAATGGTAGATGGAGAATTTCATCAATATGTTTTAAATGTAACATAAATAAAAGTAAATTTATAAAAAATCCTACAATTGGACATAATATTTCCAATAAAAAATTAAATGACACAGATAAAATGATATTAGCTAAAGAACTTCATAAGCCAGTTAGAAAAAAATTTCCTAAACGAAGAATAATTACTAAAGGTATTGATGATTTATGGGCTGCTGATTTAGTTATAATGAGAAATTATTCTGATGAAAATGAGGGTTATTCTTATATAATAACTGTTATAGATACGTTTTCAAAATTTTCTTGGGCTTTAGAACTCAAAAAAAAAGATGGAATTAATGTTTCAGAAGCATTTCAAAAAATAATAAAACAAGCTATATCACAAAATCATCAAGCACCAAAATTACTCCACGCAGATAAAGGTTTGGAATTTGAAAATAAACATTTTAAAAAAGTTTTGCAAGAATATGGAATTAAAATGTATCACACCCAAAATGAAGAAAAATCGTCAATTATTGAAAGATTTAACAGAACATTAAACAGTAAAATGAGATTACATTTTGAAGTTACAAATTCTAAAAAATGGATTAAAATTTTAAAAAGTTTAATATATGAATATAATTTCAAAGACATACATCGATCTATTGGTATGAGACCTTGTGAAGTAAATAAATCTAACGAAGATGATGTTTTTCATAAATTATTTTCTACAAAAAACAAACCTAAACCAAAAATTAAATTTAGTGTAGGTGATAGAGTAAGAATAACAGCTTCTAAAAAAACATTTGGTAATAAATATAGTAATAATTGGACAAAAGAAATATTTATAGTTAATGAAATTTTATACACAAATCCTATTACTTATAAAATTATAGATTTAAACAATGAAGAGATTATAGGGAGTTTTTATAACCAAGAGTTACAAAAAACAAAATTTTAAATGATATTTTTTAATAGAAATTATTCTATTAAAAAATTGAATGTAAAAAAAAATAATATTTTATATAATAAAGAATGGATGGATTAAATAAAATTGAACCTTTAGTTAAAGAAATTGATATCAATAATAAAATGGATGTATTAAATAAAATTGAATCTTTAGTTAAAGAAAATGATAACAATAATAAAAAAATATATCCTGCTAAAACTTGTGATAAATGTAATTTAACAGTTAAATACAGCAGTTGGTCTACTCATTTAAAATCTTATAATCATCAAAAAAATGATATAGATCAAACAGTTTTGCCTTTTAGATTTAATAAAACATACAAGGGTATATCAATTAATCAATATAGACTAAAAAATTTTAATTATTTGAAATTAATGCGAAATAATATAAAAAGAAGTATAACAAAAAATAAATGTTATGTGAAATTTTGTGCTTTTGAATACTATGAAAATTCTGTGAATGTTAAATATAATCTAAATAAGATTCCAATTGATGGAAATATTTTCATTATTAGTCAAGGAGATGTTGATTTTGGAAATGGAAAGCCTTATGTTTCTAAACTATTACATTCACCAACTTGGTTAGAACTTTGTAAAATAGCTAATGAACAAATTATTACAACAGGTGATTATACTCACCTTTTTCTAGATAATATTAAGTTTATTCAAGATTTAGGAAATATTAAAATATGTGAATTTTTTATGGGATCTTAATATTATTTAAATGTTATTTTTAATAAAAATTATTTTTATTAAAATATTGAATGTAAAAAAATAATATTCTATATAATAAATGGAATATATAAATAAAATTGAACCTTTAGTTAAAAGAAATGTTAACAATAATAAAATGGTTAACAAAACTTGTGAAAAATGTAACTTAACAGTTAGTTACAAAAATTGGTCTAGACATTTGAAATCTATTCGACATCAAAACAATGATCCAGATCAAACAATTATACCTCGATTTAGACGAACATACAGAGGTACAACAACAACAAATGTAAGAACAAAACAAGAGAGAATACCAAAAACAGATAAAACTTGTGATATTTGTAAGCTAACAGTTAAATACAACAGTTGGTCTAAACATTTACAGTTTATTCGTCATCAAAATAATGGTATAAGACCAAGAATATCAAGAGAGATAATACCTAAATCACATAGAGTTTTTAATTTTAATGAAGAAATATTTGAAATAAACAACACGATTCGACCTATTTTAAAAAATGAAGAAACAGCATTTCAAAGTAGATTAAAAACTTATATTATTAAAAATAATATGGGTATTAAAGATATACAAACATTTTTAAATCGTTTAGATAATCCAGTAATAGGACGACTTAAACAAGAATTAAAAATAAAAAAAATAAAACAAACAAATTTAAAAGTAAATATTTGGTTGTATGCTATATATAAGAGAGGTACTAATAAAGAAAATATGGAATATGAGGAAAAAAGTTTTAAAACACCAAATAAAATTTTAACAAAAAATTCTAACTTAAATGATTTTTATACAAACACAAAAATTAAATTGTAATTGTAAAAGAAGAAGAAGATTTTATAATGAAAAAATCTCAATGGATACTTCATGAAATTTTAAGTTTGGGAATAAATATAAATAAATATGTTCCTTTTAAGGGTTCTTCATATATTCCATTACCTAAAAACATTGGAAATAAAAAAGCTATTATAAATGTTAAAAATAAAGATGATAAATGTTTTCTTTGGGCAATACTCTCTGCCTTACATCCTGTTGAAGAACATGGAGAAAGAGTAACTAAATATAAAAAATGGGAACATGAATTTGATAAAGAATTTAAAGATATTGAATTTCCAGTAAAAATCACAGACGTTCCGAAATTTGTTAAAAGAACAAAAGATATTTCTATTAATATGTTTTGTTTAGATAACAAAGTAATTGTACCTTTAGAAATGAATGAAATCGAAAAAACTAATCATATAGATTTATTATATTTGACAGTGGATGATAAGGATAATAAAGGACATTATTGTTGGATTAAAGATTTAGGGAAACTAGTAGGAAGACAAAACACTAAAAATACTAAAAAAAGATTTTACTGTAAAATGTGTTTAAATAGTTTTGGTACAGAAAATATGTTAAATGAACATAACATTATTGTACTAATAATAAAGCAGCTAAAATAATTCTACCAGAACCCTATAATAAAACTTTAGAATTTGAAAATTATAATCATTCATTAAGAGTCCCTTTTGTGATTTATGCTGACTTTGAATGTACACTTCAACCAATATATACTTGTCAACCAAATGATACAGAGTCTTTTACAAAATGTTATCAGAAACATATACCTAATAATTTTTGTTATTATATTAAATATAGTAATGGTGATTATAAACCACCTGTAAAATATTCTGGTCCAAACGTAGCTAAAGAATTTTATGAATGTATGAAAAATGAAGAAATACTTATTTCTGAAATATATGATAAAATAGTTCCTATGAAATCATTGAATGTACAACAATTAAATAATTATAATAAATCTAATAAATGTCATATTTGTGAAAGATATTTATCAGATTTACCTCCAATGTTAGAGAAAAAATTTAAAATAATTAAAGACACTATTGAATATTATAAAAATACTGATGATGTTAAAAATTTTAAATTGTATGAAGATAAACTTAAAATAATTAAAGACACTATTGAATATTATAAAAATACTGATGATGTTAAAAAATTTAAATTGTATGAAGATAAACTTAAAATAATTAAAGACGCTATTGAATATTATAAATTATTAAATATTATAAAATATTGTAAATTTAACAAATTTATTTTGAAACAAAAAAGTAAAATAAAAAATCTTATAAAACAAGTTCTTTGTCCTCAAATGGTTAAATTGTATGAAGATAAACTTAAAATAATTAAAGACACTATTGATTATTATAAAAATACTGATGATGTTAAAAAATTTAAATTGTATGAAGATAAACTTAAAATAATTAAAGACGATATTGAATCTTATAAAAATACTGATGATGTTAAAAAATTTAAATTGTATGAAGATAAACTTAAAAACGAAATAGAAAATAAAAATAAAAATATGAGAAATGTTTGGGATCATGACCACTTAACTGGAGAATATAGAGGAGCAGCACATTCTATATGTAATCTTAATTACCAAAATCCTCGTTTTATTCCAATTGTTTTTCATAATCTTTCAGGTTATGATGCCCATCTATTTATAAAAGAATTTGGGAACGATACTGAAAAAATAAAATTGCTCGCAAATAATGAGGAAAAATATATTTCTTTTTCAAAAGTGATATCACGTGTAGTAACTAGGAATGGTAAAGACATAAAATTATCTACAGAATTAAGATTTATAGATTCATTCAAATTTTTAGATTGTTTTGGCCACATCTCTCGTTTTCGACGGTAATACCCGAACAACGTATATTAATATCCATCGCGTTTATATTAATATAATATTATACGATATTATATCATAATATCATTCTATCTCATAGAACCCGATGTTTTAGTAAATTTCTTACGTAACCGGACGGCATTTTTTTTCTTTGTTTTCTTTTTTAATTATCCCGATATTCACCGCAGTGCTGCTTCCCGGTCTGTACAGTGTAAATGTCAATATTCTACATACGATAGTTCCTAGTTCAAAATAATGGTTTTTAAAGAACAGAAATTTTATAGCAGTTGGTGGTCCTGAAAAGGGCCGTTTAAGTTGAGTAACGGATATTTTAAGACGGGACACTTATTTGGAGCTGGTGTACTTGGTCACAGCCTTGGTTCCTTCACTGACGGCGTGCTTGGCCAATTCACCGGGCAACAAGAGTCGGACGGCAGTTTGGATTTCCCGGCTGGTAATGGTCGAACGTTTGTTGTAGTGGGCCAGACGACTGGATTCGGCGGCGATGCGCTCGAACAGGTCGTTGACGAAGCTGTTCATGATGCTCATGGCTTTGGACGAGACTCCGGTGTCGGGATGTACTTGTTTCAACACTTTGTAGATGTAGATTGCGTACGATTCTTTTCTCTTGGGCTTGCGCTTCTTGTCGGACTTGGCGATGTTCTTTTGTGCCTTGCCGGACGACTTCTTCATTGCTTTGCCCGCCGATTTTCCTCCTGGAGCCATTTCGAATAGTTTCAAGTAGACTTGTTGACGACTGAAATGTTGTGTACTGAGTGATAATGTGGTATTACTTACTTGGTAGGACGGCTTTTGCCTATATACTATGCCAGGCTTTTTTCCTTTGCTAGTAGCTGGATGTCAAGTGGAATTTGCAAATTAAGGATTTTTTTTTTTTTGTTTATATTAACTTATTGCCCATAATTTTACTCTAGGTCGTTGTTTATGTCTAGAGGCTTGTGATTGGTGGGAAGTCTGGCCAATGTTCTTTATATGGGTGTACTGAGAAGTTGAGGTACGGTGGAAGGTTGCTAAGGCGTACTTTTTGATTAAGTGCTTGATAGGGATGAAACCGGTTGTGTGAAGAAGTACTGAGTTTTTTACTATGGACGGCTGACCTAGTATTACTCTGATACCTATTGTCTGTACTGCTTCTATTTTCCTCCATGTTGATGTGCAGATGAAGGGTGCCCATGCTTCGCCGGCGTAAGTTAAGATAGCGATAATGTACATTTTGAAAAGGTTTAGTTTGGTTCTGGTGGGGATTGGGCTTTTCCTGTTTAAAATTGAATATAGTAGACCGCGAATTTGAGTAGCTTTTTTAACAATGTTTGACGCGTGAGTAGAAAAGTTTAATTTACGATCAATTGTTACTCCTAGATATTTAACGCTCCTGGACCAAGGGATTTTAAGGTTATTTATTTGGATATTATTGATGTTTGTAGTGTTTGTACGGCCGAACAGGATTGCAATGGTTTTGGATTCATTTATACGAAGTCGCCATTTTTTAAACCAGTCTGATGCCAGGTTTATTTGTTTTTGGAGTTGTAAGGATGCAAAACGCGCATTGTGGTTTGAACAGTAAAACATTGTGTCATCCGCAAATAACGAGACTCGAGCATTAATATTCGTAGGTAGGTCATTTGTATAAATATTAAAGAGCGTAGGGGAAAGACAAGAGCCTTGAGGCACGCCCGCATTTGCCTTTCTTACTGACAAATTTTGGTTTTCAATTTTTACAGAAAAGGTGCGATCTGAGAGGAAACCGTTAAACGCCAACTAAACGCCAAAATCGCACTAATTCGTACCTTACTTCTAACTCACAAAACTGACCAATGGGACACCTTCCTAAACTCTCTTGACCAACAAGACAACTCCATTTACAAACTCAACAAATGCCTCCTTCATAAACGTCCAGCTTCTCACCCTCTGACCGGGCCAAACAGTCTTGTCATTCCGGCCAAAGACCGAGCCGAGCTGATAGCGGACTCTCTCGAACAACAATTCCAAACATACCAGAAGTGACCGCGTACTACCATTCACTACAAAACCTCAATACTATAAAATCTAACCTGTTCACCACCCCCCGGCACCGTTCAAAAAATCATAAGCGACCTTCGCAAGAAGAAAGCCCCAGGCGATGATCTCATCACCAACACGGCTCTTAAATTTCTTCCCAACAATATCTTACTATCCCTAACGCAAATTATAAACAGCTCCTTCAGAATCTGCTACTTTCCACTTGCCTGGAAAAAAGCAGTCATAATTTCCATTCACAAACCAGGCAAAGACCACAAACTACCCGTAAACTACTGCCCAATCGCTCTACTTTCCTCCCTATCAAAAATCTACGAACGACTCATACTCACTCACCTGCAAAACATACTCCGTGACAAAATCCGCCCAGAACAGTTTGCCTTCAGACCCGAACACTCTACTACCCACCAACTGACCAAACTCACTCACCAACTCAGCCAGAACTTTAACAACAACATAAACACCGCTTCTATATTTCTTGATGTGGAGAAAGCTTTCGACAGAGTCTGGCACGCCGGACTCCTTTACAAACTTTCTCAACTCAACATCCCGACCGAAATCATCAAAATAATCGAATCCTTTCTCACCGACCGCACTTTTATCGCTAAAATCGAAGAATCTTTCTCGTCCACCAGACACATTCTCGCAGGCGTCCCTCAAGGATCCTGCCTATCACCAACTCTCTACTTGACCTACATAAACGACATTCCGACGACTTCAAAAGCTCATCTCTCGTTATTCGCCGACGACACGATGTTCTTTACTTACGACCACAACCAAAAAAGAGCAGCCATACAGTTACAACACCAACTTAACCTTGCAACCACATGGTTTCACCGATGGCGAATCAAAATAAACGCGACCAAAACTGTAGGTATCATTTTCGGACACTCAAATACCACCCACGTACCACCACTACTACTCGACAACCACTCCATTAACTGGTCCGACAAAGCAAAATACCTCGGCGTCACCATCGGGCGCAAACTCACTTTCGGCAAACATATTCAAAACATCACCAAAAAGGCTACCCGCATCCGAGGTTTGCTTTACCCCATACTAAATCGCACTAGCCCCGTCCCAACGACAACGAAACTTAACATACTAAAACTTTACGTCTCACCGATCCTAACGTACGCTGGCTCTTCTTGGGCACCCTTTATAGGACCCTCTCAATGGAACCGCATCGAATCCGTCCAAAACATCGGCATACGCACCATAACGCGTATGCCCACTATCGTAAGAAATTCGGTCCTTCTAAAATCGACAAATTTCAAATCTATTCAAAACTCCATTCGTTCCCAAACCAAATCAATGTTCTACAAAAATTCTTTCTCGAATCATACCCACATCCGACTTCTAGGTAAAACACACCCTCCCCCAAATACTAAACGTAAATTGAAACCCTACCCACTCTCTTGGGCAGAACAATAAGTCTAACCATTTCTTCTTAATTTCCATCCACTAGTAGAGGCATAAGCCTGGAATAGTAAACGGCATAGCCATCCCTTTCAATGCAATGCAATGCAAAATTATACATCAGCCTCATATAGTATCGAATCTGAACCATACCAAGCACTATTACAATCACGAGCGGACGCGGCAAAGCAGGAAAATCGAAGGGAGGCAAATCCAAGACCAGATCGTCCCGCGCCGGACTCCAGTTCCCGGTCGGTCGTATCCATCGTCTGTTGAGAAAAGGAAACTACGCCGAACGCGTCGGAGCCGGAGCACCGGTATACCTGGCCGCCGTCATGGAGTACTTGGCAGCTGAAGTTTTGGAGTTGGCCGGTAACGCGGCCCGTGACAACAAGAAGTCTCGTATCATCCCCAGACATTTGCAATTGGCCATCAGGAACGACGAGGAGTTGAACAAATTGTTGTCCGGAGTGACCATCGCTCAAGGTGGTGTGTTGCCCAACGTCCAAGCCGTGCTCATGCCCAAGAAGACCGAGAAGAAGGCTTAACTTTGATACCTTACCCAACAAACACAGTTTATAAAATGGCCCTTTTCAGGGCCACCAAAATTAAAACAAACGTCCGTCCGAAGTTTTTACCAGCAGATGCACTAGAAAGTGTAGTACTACACGTGTATCTGTTGTTGCTTTCAGATTTTCAAGCGGATTCCTTGACATTTTTCAATCGAGACCGGGCGTGATTTTACATTAAATATACTTGGATAACGATTCTCAAGTGACTTAATTCCTTCATATTTCGAGGAAGCCGTCACTTGTGGCCTTAAACCTTAAAAATCGTATTAAAAAATTATCACATCGAATTATATTATAGGTACACTGTCAAAATCAGCTGGCTCGTCGTCAAACGAATGTTTCGAATTAGACGCTAATTTTACTCAAATATGGCTACGCTGACCACTGGCGGCTTACAAAACAACGTTTTTATTAAAAAATTATATTTTTATCCTTATAATTTTTTAAGTTTTTTACTCTTTTATACGACAACGTGGTGTTTTTTAATTTTATATTCCAAAGCAGAATATTTTTCTTAGTATTTCGATACATAGAAGTGGACAAACATTTCGCGGGGTAACCCCGTAACACTCCACTCTGCTCATCAAAACTTTAAATACTTATAACTCATAAATTACTCGTCCCAGATTCGATTTTCGTGTATCGAAATACCTAGAAAAATATTCTGCTTTGGAATATAAAAATTAAAAAACACTATGTTGTCGTATAAAAAAGTAAAAAACTTAAAAAATTATAAGGATAAAAATTATAATTTTTTTAATAAAAACGTTGTTTTATATTCGCGACTTGACACGATGTAAAAGAAAATATTTTTAAAAAATTACACTTTATGAAATATTGATTGTTGTTTGATAAAAGAATCGCCCGGTGTTAACTGTATTAGTAGACCAAAATATTTTAAAGCCTCACAATGACGATTGTTCACTTTTGGTTTGATTGTGACATTAAAAATAATCTAGTTATGTTGTATAATTTGACATGACGTCAATCAAATAAACCCGGAAATGAATATAGCACGAGGTAATCAGATGGTTAGCAGTTAAACAATGAAATACAAAATATATTCTAAAGTATATTATTCTAAAAATATTCTAATAGGTATCTGTTTTCGGTTATTTGGGAAATGACGACGCGATAAAGTATCGTGATTAGTACTTAACTGTATTGTAAATACCGTGATGCGGGGTATTACCGTCGATAACAAGACATTTGGAAAAACATTCTAAAAATAACCCCTTTGTATGGGCACGGGACAATTCCATTATTATGTGTTGTTGTCTGTCGATCCGGGACAATGAAAATATTAATATCAACACGTGAGCGACTGAATAAGTTATACCTAACCATATTATACCCGTCTACAATGTCAACATGGGTCTTTCGGAATTTTTAATTAGATACTATCGGAATTTGCAATTGGCCATCAGGAACGACGAGGAGGTGAACAAATTGTTGTCCGGAGTGACCATCGCTCAAGGTAGTGTGTTGCCCAACATCCAAGCAGTGCTCTTGCCCAAGAAGACCGAGAAGAAGGCTTAACTTTGCACCTACCTTACCCTTCAGACACAGTTTAAAACAGCCATTTTCAGGGCCACCAAAATTAAAATAAACGTCGTTGGAATTTTTTTCCCGTATCTACACCAGATAGTGTGTGGTACTAGTAGCTGTTGTTGTTTTCAGATGGGTACGCAGCGAGTATACAGTTAAAGCGAATGCCCTGAAATTTTTCAATCGAGACCGGGCACGATTTTAAATTGAATATGCATGGACAATAATATACCACGATAGCGATCCGAATCAAAGTGACCTGATTCCATTTCGTTTATACTTTGACGAAGCTGTTATTTAGCTACCTATTATCTCTTAGGTTTTGAGGTTAGTTAGTTGGTGGATGGTCATTTTTGTGATTTGGATAGACTATATCTAAATATTTTTCTTAACATTTCGATACATAGAAGTGGACAAATATTTCGCTGGGTACCCCGTACCACTCCACTCCGCTCATCAAAAACTCTATATACGTATAACACATAAACTACTCGCCCCAAATTCGATTTTCATGTATCGAGATACTAAGAAAAAGATTCCGCTTTGGAATATAAAAATAAAAAACACCACGTTGTCATATAAAAATCTAAAAAATCTAAAAAAACATTTAAAAATATAATTTTTTTTAATAAAAACGTTGTTTTATAAGCAACTTGAAATGATGTAAAAAAATATTTTTAAAAATGTACACTTTTTGAAATATTGATTGTTGTTTGATAAAAGAATCACCCGGTATTAACTGTAAATAGACAAAAATATATTAAAGCCTCGCAATGACGATTGTTCACTTTTGGTTCGATTGTGACATTACAATTATTAATAAGCTAGTTATATTGTATAATTTGACAAGACGTCAATCGAATAAACCTGAAAGGTTATAAGGCTGGACGGAAACAGTAATAGGCTGTGGTGTAAATATATAATTTCCCAAAGCCTATACAAAAAATAATACTTATTACTAAGTATTCTGAAAGGCCTTTTTTTTGCTACCTTAAACTGACAGAAAGACCTTCTCAACATTAGGGTCCAAATGCAGCAGTATTGACTGCATTTACCTATTTACACCACTGATTAAATACTCTATTCAGAATAAGAACACGCCTAAACAGCCAACTTCTGCGCATGGGCGTGGCTTTGTTCCAAAGACCAAAGCACTGGACTCAAGCGTCGACTCAGCAGGAGAAGAGTCTGGCCGTCGCGGGTGAAAACTTTTCGCCGCGCTGTCGAGGTACGTTTTTATTCTTAATATAATATGGACTATAGAATTATATAGATAATAGGTATGAACTATGCAAGAACTCATACCTATAATAATATATTAAAATAGGACGTTTTTATAAAATACACTATATAGGTACAGTAGGTTAGGTTAGGTTAGGCTAGGTATACAGTATACACAATGCAGCATCGTACAGGATACGTTTTCTGTGTTGCTATAATAATAATATTAGGATATTTTTGTCTTTATTTAAAAGAAAACTACAAATTATAGTCTTGTGTAACTGTGCCTACTGTAATACATTACTATGACAAATGGGTAAGACTTATATTCACTGTAGATATGGTAATATGGTTTGCAACGCCTTCTCAGCCCAGCAAGACCAGCTTATATTAATGACTGTTGAGTATATCCAAAAGGATGTTGAGTCTTTTAGATTCCATTTCCAATACTTTCTGTTGTAGTTCCCATTTTTTGGATTTTTCTAATTGTCCCTGAACATTGTTCGTCGTTGTTTCACTCATGTGTCGTTGTTGATCCCATTGTTTGTATTCTGCTAATCGCCCCCAAACTTTGGTCGTCGTGGTTTCGTTTTCTTTTTTCTTGCAGCTACATATTCTATTAATAAATAGGAATATAATACATAAATATAGTTAATATAAAAACAGAAAAGGGGACTGTATGTACATTTACTCCAGAAGTGGGAGGCGGTAGGACGAATGTACCAGCTGAGATGTTTTTATGCCGCTATATTTAGTCTTTAAATAATAATGATAATGATAATAATAATAATTGTGAATATGATCACGGCGAGAATCATTTGGCTGCCATATAACGACAAAAAACATGTATAGTAATAGTATAACTACGTTGCACGTTGGTTAAAATCTCGAAATTGGATAACCTTAACTGGCCAAAAACAAAACTGAGAAGTCGCTCTGCTGTGGATGTCAAATGTACCTCGTCACTTTGAGTTGGTTCAGACACAGCGCCAAGGGGGTAATATTTTACACGGGCGTGCGACTATGGTGTAGTATAATGGTACATTGGTACAAACTACTAAAACTAAATAATGTATAAAATGAAAATATAAATAAATATATTATACATTCACTTTCTTTTATATATAATATATGAGGCATTGAGGCCCTTGTTATATGAGGCCCCAATCAATATATCCCGGTAAAAATGTACCTATCCTCCCATGCGGAGGCCTTTTTACAATATTTTAATTTGTATACTTATAAGTTATGAGTATATAAAATATTACAGTTAAAACACATTTGAACAAGTACAAGAGTTCAAGTACCTTGGGTCTACCCTAAATAACCAAAACAACATGCATGGAGATATCAGATTGAGCGCTGCTAACCGATGCCTTTATGCACTGAAAACCCTCTTTGCTGTCAAAGAAGACAAAAAAACATCTATACATCAGTTATATCCACCCTGTATTGACATATGAATGTGCCACATGGGCATCTACGAGAGGTGATGATGAAAAACTACGGTTATTTGAGAGAAAAGTTCTTAGAAAAATGTATGGACACGTATTCAACAATACAGAACAGAAATGAGAAATAAGAACGAACGCCCAACTGTACCAGCTTTACAAAAGAGAAGATGTGGTCTAATTCACCAGAGGCACAAGGATAGAATGGGCAGGCCATGTATAGCGGGCCGATGGAAATATGTTAAAAGAAAGGAGAATTGACATATATGGCAAGGGGAAAGAGACCAAAGGGAAGACCGCGGAAAAGATGGAAGGACAGCGTCAAGGAATTATTAAAAGAAATTGGAGTGGACTGGGAGCAGGCATATGATAGAAAGCGATGGAAGGAAGTAGTTTTAGCGGCCAAGAGTCTAAATGGCTCGTAAAAGCCTGAAAAAAAAATATCATAGGCTGACTGATCGTTTTTGCTCAGAATCGTTTTTCTTATACAATGATATTATATCATTGAATTCAAATTTAACTCCATCAATTACAGTGGCCCACTTGTAACCTACTGTATAGCAGAGCAACACCCACTTTCCCAACTTTTTTATATACTCATTTACTTGAAAAGTTTGAGAATTTAAATAATTTTAAAAATATGACATATCCACATTGTGGATGTTGGTGATAAAAAATTGAATCAAAATCTGAATGAAAACTTTCACATGCGTTTATCGTATGTATTCTATAATCTCATGTTTATATTCGTGTAGGAACTAACACACTCACTTTTTTTCTTACCGTATAGGAACTTACACATCTCAATTTTATATTCGTGTAGAAATTAGCACATCACATCTGTAGGAGCTAACGTACAGTGTCGTAGCCAAGGGTGGCTAAGGGGACTATAACCCCCCGCCCCCCATTGACTGTGTAATCCTTAGAATTTTATCAAGATTAATAAAAAAATAAAAAGTGTAAATAAAAGACATATTGTATTTGTATTTTTTTGTGAGACTTAGCACCCCCCTCTCCCAAACAACATTTCTTGCTACGTCACTGCTATAACGTAAGTAATTGTTTACCAGCTATTCTCGTGTAGAAACTATTACTATTCCCCTTACAAATATGTATATAAGGTACCTAATACCTATAGGTTCTTAACAATAAAACTCACTGTCTTGAATGTTGTTTGCTAAAGACACACTTGCAATTCTTGGTTGGTTTATTCCATTCCGTAGTCCTATAATACCTATAACATAAACGTTTACAGTATTGTTAAAATGTTAAAAAATCAATGTCTATTGAAAATTGTGTACAACTGCTCGTATATACAGGTTGACTCTTTTATCACTTTACAATATTATTTTCTTAGTAAATGTATATCTTTGTTAAAATATTTTTTTTAGATAATATCAAGTAAATATACATTCTTTTAAATGTTTTAGTTGTATAAACTATAGTAATTATATAGATTTTTAATTTCGTGACCCTAAAAAAATTTTTTTCTTAGAATTTCGATACCTATAATATAGGTATAATTCAAAACCAAACCGATAGTTATTTTTAACTAAGTACATATAGGCTATAAGCTTTTAAGTTTTTGGAGAATTGGAGTAGTAACTTGCAGGGTAACATACGGGCGTGGTTTAAATTTTAAATAAATTACAAGAAATTACACCGAAAAAAATTCTATTTCTAAACATGATATTAAAAATGTATAAATGCAATTTATTTTTAAAAAAAAAAGTATAGTAGGTACCTAACTTCTATGCTGGCTTTAAATTTATGTCACATAAAATGTGCGTGTTAAAATAGCTGTTAAATTTGAATCAATTATAAATCATTGCATATTTGCACACGTAAAACGATTTTGAGCGAAGACAGTTTATTTAATTACATGTTGTTTGATATTGCTATTTAAGTAATTTATTTTACTATTAATATTGCGATACTTATATAGATTGATTTAATTTTTGTCGAAAACAATGCATTTATTATAAATTATAATATTATTAATATAATAATTGATATTTACAATAATTATATTAACTCGTCAAAATTCTAACCTCAGGCACAAAAATAAATAAAATATAAAACACACATTATTATAAAATCAATACATGCATTGCTACGCCCAAACACTAAAAGAAAAAAATGTAATTTATTTTCAGAATGTTTTTATAAATTTCACATTGTATACAACATGCAAAATATCTAGCTAAAACGCAAACCGAAAGGCAAGCCTGGAGTCATCAACAAACTAAAGTTAATTTAAGTAACTCAAGTAACTTTCACTGCTTAAAATTGTAACGCCACTTTAAACTAATCAATTTTAAATTAACCTAACTAGGTAGGTAGTTAAAAATAATAGTTAACTTGTCCTATCCTAACCTAACCAATTAGTAATAATAATATTATTATTGGTGGTCAATGATATACCTCGTAGGTCGTTTCGTTGTGAACCAAATAAAAGGGATGGACCACTTCGTTTTACTTTTCTTAGGTTTTGACCGCGTGTCGTCATTTGTCGGTATCGGCTTTGTGGACATGTACTTCTTGTGTGATAAATTGTAACCGTTTTTCGGTTTTGGCTGGTTTGTCGAATTTTCGATAACATCCTGCGGGAGTTTGACGTTCAGATCCGTAACGTATGGCGTGCCCGGAGTCGTTGTTGATCCGTCTTTCTGAATTGCAGTGAAAGTTGTACTTTGTAGTTGTACCCTAATATATGTATATAAATTATTAATACACAAATATTATCACTTGTTAATAACAAAAGTTTTTATATGCTTATATCCATTCACCATTGACATAACTGTATATAATATATATATACATATACATAAAGGCTAATAATATGATTTAACTATATATATTGTTACGATTTTACGGGCTACCCATTCCTAGAATACACTAAAACAACATACCAGGGTTATTGCCAGAATATATTCGATTTATTTAAGGTATGAAATAGTATGCACTTCTTGCATATTAACAAATATATCATAACATTTCACGAATTCCTATAGAGACTACATACACCTACGATCCTTTATAATTCTACGAATTTAGGTATTGTAATAGAATAGTCCTGCTGAGCTAAGCCAATACCAATTATCGTCTCAAAAACTACAATACACATGAACCTGAAATTTGGAATAGTGTTTACTTTACTCTAATGCTCTAGAGTTTAGTTGTCAATAAGAAAGTGTTATCCGATATTCGCATTTTAAACAGATGTTGAAACAGGGATCTTGAGATTCATGGTGAACTTTTTCTGTGTATAAATTGTTACCATTGGTTACTCAGACAGATCAGGTACAAGTTTGCATCAAATTGTCACGCTTATGACCTCGAATTAAGAAACTATATCTTAAAAACAAATGTATGTGTGTAGCTTATATACTCAAAAACTACTCAATTGAATTTGATGAAAATCTCAGAGATTGTTTTTAGAGATGTCAAAAAAGTTTACAGAGTTAGTAAGTCATGTTAAAAAATCTACCAAGTGCTTAAAAATTACTCGACATACGGTTGCACATCTAGGTCAAATTAAAAGTACTTTAATCGAGCTAGGTACACTGACGCCCATTTGTCCATGTCAATTGGGGTACACTAAAGCTGTGATGTACTCAAACTGAGATACACCTATATAGCGTACCCATATATCATATATAGGATTTGCCACAAAAAAACTGCACACGTAGCCGGGATATTCAGCTATACTATATTATAAAGGTACTGCATGACTGTTTCTTAAATTTGGCTATCCTCAGTTTTCATAAAGAGGTTGTCAATTATTAAAGGATTATACGATGTCCCTATGAAATTTATATAGTTAAACTGAATGTATTGGAATAGACGTAATAGTATGATACATAATAATTAATAACTATAGGTAAATTTAAAATATATATAATCTGCAAACAAAAATACCAATGTCCTAGTTGGTCTTTATTTTGTTACCTATTAACTTATAAGTTATAATTGTATTATTATTGGTGGTGGATGATATATACCTCGTAGGTGGTTCCTTTAGTGTTGTCTGAGTGTGGTCGTTCGTCTGAATCGGTTCTGTGGAACTGTACTTATTATTGTTTTCCGGTGTTTGCGAATTTCCGATGACGTCCTCCGAGAGACTTACGTTGGCTTCGTCACCAAACATTGTGTCGGTCAAATTTGTACCTGATGGCGTACCCGGAGTCGTTGTCGAACTGTATCTCCCGTTCGCAATGAGAGTTGTAGTTAGCGGCCGTGTCCTAATACACAAATATTATCGCTTGTTATAGGTTAGGTTATCCATTGGCATTTAGAGTAACTTGATATAGCTAAAATTATGTAACTGGTAGCGTGCACACGTGTGGGGTGGGTGTTCAAACTCCTATTTGGTATTTTTTTTAATACAAGCAGTACTACTTACACTTTTAATACAAACAGTAATACTAGGTACTGCAGTTTCTCAAATGTGACTACCTCAATATTGAAAAAAATATAGTCAAATTATTAAGTAATTACGGTGCATTGAAAATGTAATATAGTTTAAAAGACAAACTATTTTTTATTAAATTTACATTTCTGTATTAAAACACATATATCATGACTTTTTTAGGGTGATTCATAAAGCTACTGCAGTTTAACAGTTATCCACCATCCAGTAAGCTCTATACGATTTATAAAAGTAAAATTCAGTTTAAAAAATATTCTACTTTTTTATATTATTCATATTTATTGATTCAAAATTAACAAACTTTAGAAGATTTGTGTGTATTTTGGTTGAAGCAGAAAAAAATAGTGTTTTCATTGATGTACCATGTACAGCAAAAAAAAAGTCATAGGCTCATAGCAGCTGGTATGGACAGTCGACAGTACCATATCTGATTTCTCCGAGTTCATTAAAGCTGTGAGTAATACTCACATGGAACTAAAAAAGCTATATTGGTTTTCTAAAAACATTTCTATATACCTATTGGCTATTAATTTGTCCTACAATATAAACCATTTATCCCCTTATCACATACCTAATATTTATTACGACCGCCAACAGCTATATTTACTATCATTACATAATATTAGGTACCTACATCACCACTTTATTTATGAATGAAACATTTTGAATGCTATTAAATAATATAATTTTTTTAATCAATTTTCCTAATTAATCTACACCAACATAAAGCCCTGTCCATTAAGTCTCTTTTAGTCCAGTGTTGTAAAAAATATTTTTAAAAAGTATTTAAGTAAATACTCAAATACTTTTAAAATTAAGTATTTAAAATACCTCCCAAATACTATAAAAAGTTAAGTATTTGAGTTATACTCAAATACTTTTTAGAGGTATTAGAAATAACCTTTAAATACAAAAAAAAAATTCTATTTAGTTATATAATAGATATAATTTGTTATAATCAAAACTCTGATCAGTCATGTTAGTTCCTTTTTAGTGATAGTTCCATCACAACAATGAACTTTTCTCTACAGAGGTATAATATATTAGATTAAAACTATATAGGTATGTATTTGGATAATTGGATATCCCATACCGTCATCGATCCTCGTCGACGATAAACAATAATGATATTATTGATAACCATTTTCTTGATAAATAGGTAGTTCTAATAATTAGTAATAATATTTTCCTATAGTTAAATAAATGATAAAGTATAATAGCAGTTAAGCAAAAGCTTGTTGCATAATAAATATATATTATATTTTATTGATTATATATATTTTGTGATTGACTTAATTATCTTATTCTGGTACCGTAGTCGTCGACGACAGGAGAAAAAAAACCTTTAATGAAACTATTAATCGACGTAAACCGATATTGAATTGTCCATAAATGATAAATATATAATATAATATTGTTATTATGTTGAAGGATAAACATGACGGCACGTTTTTTTTTATTTAACAAGGATGATAAATAGAAACAAATTAAGAATTAAAATAATAAAAAAAAATTATTCAATAAAATAGTAAAAAAGTAAAAAATAGAATTTAAAATACCATTCAAATACTTCAAAATAAAAAGTATTAAAAAAGTATTCAATAAGGAAAAAAGTATTTGAATACTTTTACTCAAATACATTAACTCAAATACTTTACAACCCTGTCTTTCAAATCTCCCCATGCCATTCTCTACTCTGTCCGTCAGTCTCTTCTTTGGTCTTCCTCTGCTCCCTTTATTTCCGTCAACATTTTCTTAGTCACCTAATGTTATGTGAATGTGCTATTTTAATTATAATCAATAAAATGTAGGGATATGGTTACCCAACATTAACAGGTGAAAAAAATGTTCTAATAATTTTTAACACTTTGGAACTAGCCCCAGCTACATATAACTGATATTAATAAAATTAAAGGGCGCACGCGAATTTCGTATCAAATCAGGTAAACGAATCTTTTTGAACGAATTGCGTCCCAGACTCAATTTGTTTTACCTTTTCATCTACAGTTAATTATTATAAGTGGTTCCTAAACATTATAAACTATTATAAGTGGTTCCTAAACATAATACCATTATATACATCAACTAATTTTCCTATTTTTTTTCAAAAAAAAGGCGAGTCCCCAAATCTGAGTAAAAAGCGAGATGCCTAGGGGTTTATATTATATATTTATAATTTATATATACCAATCTTCAAATGTCTCTTCTGTCGTCGTCTCCCGCCAATCGAATTTTCTATTTGGTCTATTTGGATCATAAGTATTCGTATTGGTGGTTCTGGCAGTTGACACTAAAGTGCATACGATTAATGCGCAGGACAACGTACACATCTATAATTATTAGTTGATTATTATTATTATTATTATTATTATTATTACTGGCCATGTTATATACTTATATTACAGTCGAGTTTCGATAACTCAATTTTTTTTTGCCAATTCAAGTGTTTTTAAGTTGTGTTAGAGATATATAACACAAGTGTAATTTATTTTTATTCCCATCGACTCTCGAGAGTCGAGTTATCGAGACTCGACTGTATTATGCAATGTAAAATCTCTTGTCAAAAATATCTCACATTAGACGCAGTCGACATTTTCATTTTGACCCCCAAGCTTTAGCTCCTCTGCAAGCGGGTGCGTGACGTGTGTAGGTATGACGTTATATTCGATCACGAATGGAGAAATTGGTATTTATTTATAATATATTTTGAAGACGATAACATACCGCATCAATAACAGCTATTGTACGGACCGTATAATATAGTGTTGTGAGATTTATTCTTCAGGTTCGCTTAATGATGATCGTGGCGTGCAGTAATGTCTATAATTGATGTATAATTAAAACTATTATTAAATTATAATTATGATGATTTTTACTGACTAATTCCAATAAGAAAATACACAATATGTGACACAAAATATAATCGATATTTCTTATAGCTATATTATTATATTATAGAAGATGATAATATTTGAAGGTCTGCGTGTTATGCCATAATTACTCGGCAAATAGGCGTACATATTAATATTGTACGGACAATGAAACATTGTTATTTAATTACCTATAATTTTGTACTATTTAATAATGACATAAATGTAAACCTAGTATGATACTAGCTAGTAGCTTATTAGTTATTACTCTGTAAATAAAATGTTAATGTTATATAAGTGTTTTTTTCCAATTAAAATGTAATTTTATATCCACAATAATTTTTTATGAGCGTCTGAACTTAAAATTTAGAAGAAATTCGTCAATATCACGAACATTGGCATATTATTTCGAGTTAGAAATTCATACAATTCTATGTACCTATGTCAAAGGTTTTAAATTTTTATACAAGATTCCCTTTAAAATTTCCTACATTCAACAAAAAAAAAATTTACCGGAAAGTCAAATTAATTTTCTACGAGTGTTTAAAGTTAGACATTGGATATTTACCCGTAAAATTAACAAATTCTCATTCAACGATTTTCTTATTATTTTGTTATTCAAAATAATGTACCTATAGATATACAATGGCATTTTCCATTCAATTTTGTTGACAAAAATTAATATTTAACTTGCACCAGTACTACTGTAGTGCTAATGCCCAATAGTAAAATAAAATACTTTAATCCCAATAATATACTGTACCTAAAATTTACCTAGTAATATTAGGTATATGCTGACAGACCGTCTTCGCTCAGAATCGTTTTTCGTATACATACAATCATCCATTACAGTGCAGTGACCTACGTGTAACCTACTGTACAGCAGAGCGACACCCACTTACCCGCTTTTTTTTGTCATTAATTTAACTTTACTTGATCGTTTAATATAAATATTTTATACTTTGACACGCTATTTTGAGAAGTCCTGTGGTTAATCATTCGTTAATTAACTAATTATTGTAGATAATGTTTTGGTTTTAAGATTCGGGAGGTTATAGACAGCTGTCTTCAGTGTATATGTAGGTACCCGCTTTATAAATGTATCCGTATTTTCATTAAAACTGTAGTCCAACATAGTACGCTTTTACCTGTAAAAACCCGACTTTGCCCCTGAAAAATAAAAAATATAAAATACTAGCTGATCCCGTGCACTTCGTTGCCCTTTAAATTTGTGATTGTTTAAATCTTTTTGGATGTAACATGTAACATAACAGAACATTGTGAGATGATACATTAAATAATACATTTGTCGTAAAACGTTACTTTTAATGCCATAGACATATATATATATATATATATATGTGAAAAGAATTGCAAGTCAAATACAATTTACATTTTTATTATTGTTGTAAAACATAATAACATGTATCGAATGAAAATAAATTATATTATAGAAAAATTTTTATTAATCATATATTGAAAATAAAATAAAATAAAATTATATTCAATCATATATCAATTAAATTTATTGGGTTAGAGCTTCTCTGTAAACGATATTTGATGTTGTTTTATTTTGTGGCAGCAAAATAAATTGATTATCAGCAGATCCAACTCGTGAATCGTGATAGGCCCACATACAGTTGGCCATGACTCTCTTGCAAGCGATTGCGACGCGTATTCTCTCTGACTTGCAAGACGATTTTCATTTTCTGATTGAGATTCTCCATGACGACGTATTTTTATCGCCCTAGCCTGTGAACTATTTCTAGAAAGTTGAGATCTTGTTCTTTTGGGCATTTTAAAATGAGAAAAAAAACTAAACAGTAATGTAATGTATTGTTTATACACACGCCGATTATTATTTATTATTTTAATAGCTTTAAAACCCATGGCAACTATTTTTAAACACAAATTTCCATCGTAAATCTCAAAATTCCAGTTTGAGCACCTCCTCTGGGTGATCAATTCCCTTTTTAAATTAGCCTATATTCATCAATGATAATGTCGGCTTCTAATGGTAAAAAAAATTTTAAAATCTGTCCAGTAGTTTCGGAGCATATTCAATACAAACAATCAAATCTTTCCTCTTTATAATATTAGTATAGATAGCGTTATATAGGTGTATATTGGTTATAGTGTACCTCAGAATACAGATCACGGGTTCAGTGTTGACCTGCCTACCTAGCTTTGTGAACTACTTCGACAATTCGCCTGCGGTAGATTGGATTAATAGGTATAGGTAGTCCAGTAGTAGCATATAGCACATGGTATAAATCGAACGAGTGGTTCAAACTAGGGATGGCAACGATATATCGATATAGTGCTACGATAATTATCGCCTATCGATAAATTCATTCGATATAATATCAGGGTTATCGTGAACATAAACCTAATACTAAGTATAAGGTCTATGATGGTGAATATCGCATTTTATTTCAAATTCCTTATCTGAAAACCGTAACCACTTTCATATTTTTTCAGTAGTAGGTATATTTAATAAATATTATATTATTGGTGTCATAGCCCATAGCCCATAGGTATTGTCAATTGTCATTATTAATAAGTTATTCGTCGTCCGTGGCAACCATTGAACCATGGTTATTTTATTGATGTTATTCCAAGACACGGTCACACGGACATAATATAACCACGGTTTAAGAATCTTCTATAGTCTATAATCTCCGAAAACCGCGGACGAAACACCTAACCTATTGGCTATTTATAAATGGAGTTATACATATTACATATATTTAATATGAAATCTGTAACAGCAATACAAACATATAAACATGTATTCAGAGGTACTATCAATGTTGATGTCACATAATATTAGCACAGAAGACAGAATTGTAATAATATTATAATAATATAAGGTATGTATATTTTTATCGATAATATCGATACTATCATCATGATATATATAGACATCGATATTATTCGACGATATATCGGTTTTTCGATATATCGTTGTTAAAACAATATTTGTCATCCCTAGTTCAAACTAATAACTACTCTCTAAACTTTCCTGATATCACTATGAACAATTTGAATTGTTCGCACAAAATCGATCAAGTAGTTTTTGAGTATATTATAACCTGCAACAAACATACATATTTGACTCTCATATTTTTTTTAAGAAATAATTTCTTTATTCGAAGCAATACACGCGCGACGATTTGATGCATACTTTTACATCCTCCCTGCACGAGTAGGTAACCTGCAATAGCAATACCATTTATATAAATAATAATACTACTTTCAACTAATTATTTTATATTATTACTACCTACCAACCTACCTATTATTACCTATGGATAATCACTAACCCACTAGTCGGTAATATGTAATCAATGGCAATTAAAAAAAATTATCTGTTTCCTTCGTAAATCTCAAAAGCATATGTGAGGCACCTCATTAAAATGCGAATTTTGGTAAATCCAGAATCCTACATGGGGTGGTACGAAGGTGCCATGAAAAATTATAGTCTCCAGCTATCATACCTTAGGCTCTACGTCATAGTCCGTCAGTCATGAAGTTAGTCGAAACAAGCTATGTGCATAATATAGGTCTATTATTCGCTAGCTGTAGTAGTGTAGTTGACACTGATAGTATTTTGGAATTATCTTGATGATTTTTTGTAATTTTGTTTTAGTTTTTAAATTGTTCATAGACTTGTCCCACATGGCCTCGTCGTTTATTCGATTTTTAGTTCTGTTCAGATATTTTCGTATTTAACTGTGTACACAATATCGAACATCTATATATCATACACTTTAAAATATAATAGTAAAAATGTTATGGAGGAATTTTTTGGACTTTAATTTTTAAATTATATATTTTGGACATACCTATATTACATAAAAACAAGCCTAGGCAAGTTAATGATAATTTTTAATTGAGTTAAGTTGATTGAAAACATTTTAATAAGTTTAAAGTTTAGTTATCCTAATTTTTTTTTTAACTCAGTTAAGTCAAAATTATATGGAAACTTACAATTAACTTATTAGGTAACGTAAGTTTATTAATTTATTTATTTTAATATATAAATAGCTAGTTAATAATAACCAGTTATGGTTTAAAATAATAAAAAGTAAATGTTTATGCAATGTTTATGTATCATCCATTCATCAATAATAATTGTATTATATTTATTATTTAATTATTTATAAAAATGTGACTTGGATTTGAAGTAACTCGTTATTTATTAAGTGTATATCAATAAAAATCAGTTAAGTTAAGAATTAAATTAATGAACATTTAATTTTAAAAAGTTAAAATTAACTTGACTTTAGCTTTTTAACTCATATGCCTAGGCTTGCATAATACATAGGTACTACATAATTTGTTACGCCAACTAAAAACCATACAATTATTTACCATAAACAAATATGACTCATCCAAGTGAGGTTTACTTTTTTCATACACATACAATATGTAGATATAATTTTAATGTATTTTTAAATGAGGGGTTAAATATATTTTACATTTAATTAATGTATAAATATAATATATTATTGGAACTGCAATTGCCAAATAAATAAATAAATCCTGAGTTAGGTATGACCAAACCCAATATAATAGGTCATCTCTATAATTATATAAATTAGTGCTGTCAAATAGGGCTGCAACTTGTTTGAGCACAATCTATAATTTTTACCTGAAAAATCGGAACTCGTTTGTGCACACGGTTATATTAAATGTTCAACTAGTTTGCGCACACGGAAATAATTATATTTTATCTGTGTTGGGCACTGCTAAACATCGATAAAGAGTACAGAAATGTTATATTAAAATTAAAATAAACATGCATTTTTAACTTGAACAAGTATTAAAATTAACAATTATTAACATGCATTTTTTACTTGATCAAGTATTAAATATTATTTATTAACAATTATCAATAAGCAAGTATTAACATGCTTTTTTAACCACACCTATGAATACATTCATAGACAGTTCTAAGTCTGTTAAGGGGAAAGGAAAATGTATGGAAATACTCATTAATTTACTTATTAATAAACAAATATTAATATGCAAGGTATTAAACTATTAAAGTCTAAAAGGTATCTGCAAAAACCATGTGTATGGTTACGGCTCAACTATTCCCAAACGAGTGGTAGTTTTGTGCCCAAACAAGTTGACTTTTTGGTATTTGTGCGCAAACCAGTACCGCCCTTAAATAGCACCACCAATTTTTAAACTTAGTTCCACTCCGTTTTTTTCATATACATTAAAATTGTTCAGAATATATTTCTATTAAATATATGTTCTTATAACTTATTACATTTTTAATATTTTTTTATTAAGCTTAGGTACCTATACTGGCTTGATTTAAAATATTGAAATATGTACATAACCAATTCTATTAATAATGAAGGAATTTACCTCCTGTATTATTAACATTAAAAAAAAACAGTATTTAGTGTAATACGTGTAGCTATATCAATATAAGTTATACATTTTGATTTTTTTGTTGTATATATTAATTATACCTATATTTTGTTAAATATCTACTACATATATAAAATTAAAATATATTTTTATTTGTTGATTTTAAATTGTAATAGGTACTGTAATCTCAGGTGAGGTATCCATAACACAATTATTATGTTATAGTATTATGATTAATGATTATTATGTTATGGTATTGACAGATTGTATAAGATATACCTAAATTAAAAAGGGGTGAGGCTTTGCCCTGGGACCCCCTGGATTCTCTGGTTTGTATAAATCTAGCATCCCAAAAATTTGACCTGAATTATATCAATGTACTTACAATAATAGTTATTCTAATCAAATTTAGTAGGTAGTTAATTTAACTTACTAATTAACTAGATACTTAGGTACATATATACATTTATACTGTACAAATTTAATATTCTGAGTTAACTATATACTTGTAAAGTTGTACTTAATGTACTTAATTTATTTGATACTTGTAGGTATACCAATAATAATATTAGACTTTGAATTAAATTAAAATGTATTAACTTCATTATATCGTCTTTTGTTCAATTTAAATAATATTTCTAAAAATAATTCCCATTGTTTAAAGGTTGGCAATTTTTTTTAAAATATTTTATGGTATACCTAATTATTACAATTTTATTTTCAAAATAACCAACTACAATTTTTTTTTAAATTTGATAAAAAATTTAATTAATAAATTAAAAATTTTAGTTTTCTACTGTATTGGATTTCTGTGTTATTGGAATTTGTGTTTTTAGTGATCTGTATTTAAATGTTCTTACATTTTAGGATTCATCTATAAAGATTTTCCAACTTATTTATTTATTGGTATTGCTTATAACTAAAAACATTACATAATATTAATATTAGTAGGTAGTAACGATTAAACACTATAGAAAATTAGAAACATATATTGTGGTAGAATAACGTAGGGTAGGTATAACACTAAATATAGGATATTAGGGTACGTACATGTACATATAAATTGATAGTATATATTATTCATAAGTTGGTAGTTAGTTTTGTATCTCTATATCCACTCGATTACGTAAAAGCACTATGTGTTAAATAGTCTGGTGGTATAGACCACAGACGCACTCTGGGGTAGGTAGGAGTATGGCGCCTGCCGCCTAGGCCCCATTTGTACATCTGATATCTGCATGTCCAGTCCAAATGAGGGTGGCCCATTCTTTGCGAGGTATATGGCACCCTCAAATATGCCACGTTTTCTAGGGGGGATTTTATTTGTGAGTGAGTGATCCAGTGTAATCCCCAAGTACTTGGAGGTTGGATTATAGTCCACAATATGATCGTTAAAGGCAGATTTTTTTGTATAAAGTTGGCTTACTTATTATTGAGATGGAACGTGAACATCTGTTTTATTTTTGGCCTCCATTGCTTAAAGATCAGAATTTAATATTTGTTCACAATTTCTGATTAATTTCATTCCTCGAGAGTTGAGACGTCATGCAAATGTCATCGGCGTAAATAATTTATTTAGAAAGTGTGTGGTTTTTCAATCTAATTATGTTCCATAAAATTAGAAATCCAACTTTTCTTTTTCTTTACTATTTTTTACTATGAAATTATTTTCAATTAATTTATATTCAATTGCAATTATATTTCTATCAAATTATTTTCAATAAAATAATTTTTTGGTTTATTATTTTTGTAAGTTTTGTTTTCAGTGAAATTAGTTTCCAACATTTTATAGGCTCCCAATAAAATATTAAAATTTAAAAATGCTAATAATTTCCTTAAAAATAAACAAAAAAACATTTTCAACAAATCAAAGAAAATGTTATTACTTATTAGTTATTATCTTTAAGCTTAATTATAGATATATTTACTCTAATATTAAAAATAACGATGCTAAATGTAAATTTACTGTCATGCTCTTGTAAGATTTGCTATGTTACGCTCCTGTAAGATGAGAAACCATGCATGAAAGACATCCTCTTAAATAGGTATGGGTAATAAATAAATAAATTGTATAACTAAATATAAAATCATTATTTTATAATGAATATATTCAAATATAACAACTATATTTTAAGGAAATAAATGTTAAATAACATATATCAATAAGCATAATTTGTAACGTAAAAATACTTATAAAAATAAAAAAAGATGATAAACAGATAACATCCATGTTGTGAGCATAATTTACAACTATTAGGAAATTAAATGAAACCATTCACTTAACTATAACTTATCAACATTTAAAGTTAAAATATGTCAAAGAAAAAAATCTAACTAACTATTTAAATACATATCATTAGTATCTAATTTAACACTAATAAACATACTAATTAATAACTTCTAAAATTCTTAACTGAGCAAAGAATTCTTTTTGATAATAACCATAACTGTCCCTGGTATTTCAGGTTCCAAGTACCTGAAAGTTAATTTTGAATACATTTTATTGAATTATATGGTTTATTAATACTTAAAAATACCATCTTACATTAAACGTCTGTCTTGAAGTCTTTTTATAACAACTGGTTTGATGCGAGCTATACCCTTGGGACTATGTTTTCCACGGCCTGTAATAATGGTTAGTTGTCTACCTCTATTTCCTCCATTATGTTTTTTCAAATTTGATATATGATTATCCAAATATAAATCTAGTGCTAAAATGGCATTTGAAACCTAACAAAACATAACATTTAATACAATTTATTCAGAAAAAATAAATTGAACTAGCTTTACTGTTAAATTGTGCAAATCTAAGGAAGTGGCATTTTCATTTTGTTTAACCATTTCTACTAGAGCTTGGGTTTTAGCGTGTTTTTCGTTTTGTTTAACCATGTCGGCCTATACAATAAACATAATTAAATCATGCAATCTATAAATTTTCATAAAAATGCTTAAGGTATATAATTACTTTCTCTAAATAATACGCAGTGACTGAAGGTTGTTTTTTGCTTAACGACTGGTTAGCTTTTTGTAAAAACTGTTGTCTCTGGATTGAAAATTCTTGAGCTGCTCTACTATAATCTTGATCATTATTGGATGCATTATGTACTACCCAATTAACACAACTTCTTTCATTTTCCTATAATAATATTTCTACATTGTATAATATAGGAAAAAACATAAAATATTTTATTTTAATATATGTGACTATATTATAATCACATAAGACAAACTATGTATTTTCACTATTATTAATTATTGGGTAATGAATATTTATTACTTGAACGGTTGGATTATCTTGGTTTAACGAATGTTTAATTCCCGACGACTCACTTAAAAATTCATTTGCTTCCTAGAAAAAAATTTTTTACGGTTTAAATTAACAATATATGAATTAAAAAATTTACTTAATTACATGAAATTTATAATTTTTAGCACGCAAAACATTTAGAACATGTGAAGAATTAATGTGTTTAAATTTCTCCAACAGCAATTTTTTTGTTAAAACTGCAGAAAATGTGTTTTCTCCCTGTAAATACAAATTTAAATTCTCATAAATTGTGAAAACAATTTTAACAGCAAAATGACTGATTTAATTTTTTAATTATATCTTACAATATAGGAATTTGAACTACTAGAAGAACATTCTTCTGTAGATTCTTCTTGTAGTTTTCTAGCCAAAGTTTCATCTAACAATATCACAATTTAAAAAATATCAGTTAATACTAAATAATAAAAACAAAAGTAAGTTCGGTTTGTTTAAAAATAAAGGTTGAATTGCCATGTTTTTTTAATAACTTAAGGTTAACTATCATATGACACCGGTCAGTCACTTCTTCATGGGATACATCGTATGTATTATATACATACATACTGTTATTTCAAAAAATATATTATGTGTATGAGTGTATGTTTGTTATATTGCTAAAAACAGTAGAAACAACCAAACTGTCTCATTTCAATTAGATATATAATGTTTCTAATATAGTGTATTATAGTAGATCGGGGGAGGGGCTGATGGTTTTTGTACTGTGCCTGGGAATTTTATTGTTATAACATCATTCAAAAGTAATAAGTATATCATTAAAAAAGAAATATATAGAAATACTAGCTGTCCCTCTCGGAATTGCCCGGGCATAAGTCACCTTTGTTACTTTCGTTAATGTAAATTTACAAACTGTATATGACTCAAACTTTGTTCAATGCCTTATTTAATATTTGGTGCATGATGTTCTAGATTTATCTTAACTTTTCTGTTGCCCAGAATAAAAATTCTTATTTGCAGCAGTATATTATCAGGTAGGCAATTTACCTGTGGTATATCGCAGACCCCGTGTGCTGTTTGTACGTAAGTCTATGATTTAACTCTAAAGTATCAAAGTTATACAAAGTTTGTCGTTTTTACTTAATTCCGCCTATGGTGGATTAATATAATCAATTCAAAATCCTAACCCAACATAACCGTATTAAAATTCAATGAATACAAAAAAACCAAATTTAACCCTTTTTAAATTAGCCTATATTCTTCCCAGAGGTCTAATCTACACAAAAACATTAATTTATACATATACCGTGTGTCCCAAAAAACAGGGGCCACTTTACCACTCATTACCATGTAAACATTTTTCAATTCTGTTTGCGGGACATTAAACTAGACTAATGGATCGTAAATTGCTACGACTTACAATGTTTTTAACTCGTGTATCTTGCGCATGCGCAATAAAACTTACATTTTTTTAAATGGCAACCTGTAATTTAAATACCATATTCGGGTTCATCGATTTTTTTCAAGCCATTTTGATGCATCAACTTGTGTCCTAAACCCAAAATTGACTAAACTAGAGCTAAGTAGAATTTAAAAAAATTAATTTTTTTTTCTAACTGTATGTACTTATTTTTTTATTCTAAACACCATGAAACAAACAATCAAAATTATTATTAGTAAACTAATCAACTATTTACTATTGACACATGACTCTGATAATGAGTTCCATAATACCTAATATAAAAATAGCTAATGACATTTTAATAGTTTTAGGTAGATTACAAAACTAGAAACATCAATGCTCATTATTCTTTTAATAGATTGGTAATTAATTATAATTCTGATGGAAACAAAAATACACTTCTTCTCTTTTGGTTTCAGCCAATTAAGACCATATGCATTTTCATAATGTGTAATAATAAAATAAGATAAATAGTAAATAGTTAATTAGTTTAATAATAATAATTTTGATTGTTTGTTTCATGGTGTTTAGAATAAAAAAATAAGTACATACAGTTAGAAAAAAAAATTAATTAAATTACATTTTTAATTTTTTTAATTCTACTTAGCTCTAGTTTAGTCAATTTTGGGTTTAAGACACAAGTTGATACATCAAAATGGCTTGAAAAAAATCGATGAACCCGAATATGGTATTTAAATTACAGGTTGCCATTTAAAAAAATGTAAGTTTTATTGCGCATGCGCAAGATACACGAGTTAAAAACATTGTAAGTCATAGCAATTTACGATCCATTAGTCTAGTTTAATGTCCCGCAAACAGAATTGAAAAATGTTTACATGGTAATGAGTGGTAAAGTGGCCCCTGTTTTTTGGGACACACGGTATATCAATCAGTCCTTTCATTCGCAAAGTTTTGAATCCTAGTTGCATTACGGCTTTGACGTGAAGTATTTGATCGTCTTGGTCGTGGCACGGTTAATGAGAATATCAGCACAATAAAACAAAATCGTACACAGAAAATGCATGATTGTGTAATTATAATACATTTATTTTATTTTGTTTTTGTTTATTTAAATGGTTGGTATTGATTACAAAAAAATATTATAAACGCGGACAATTTGCGACAACATATCAAGTAGAAATCCTGGCTACGCCACTGCTTTATATAAAATGCAAAAGTTTTTGTGGTCCTAACTTAAGGCCTCTAGCTTTAGAGATGGATAAAATCTACTGAATAAAATCATATCCTCCCTTCCCAAGACAAAGACTTAAATACACCACTGGTTCGCCTTCCGCCTCTGACCATGTATAATCAATACTAAGTACTAACTTAAAAACCTTTTGTTGTATGTTAAATATTAACCTAATGATAATTGATAAGTAATTCGTATAATATTGTTTTTTTTTACCTTGGCATTATGTATAAAAATTTATTACAGAATTAATAAGATTATTACTAAAACATGGTTAATACATTTTAATATATTTAACTATGTTAACATAAAATATTTTTTTTAAACTCTAATATTTAAATACAGTAGAAACTCCATTAACCATCACACTTTTAACTCAATCCTCCATTAAACGTCATCCTCCAAAAAAACGGCACATGCAACGCAGGTCTTACTTCTCCGTAAAATACAAAACATTGCCTCACAAAAAACTCGAGCCTTGAAAAAACAAAAGAGAATGACGGATTATTTTGTACAGTATGTATGTTTGTATTATTTTTGTATATGGCTGATTTTCTGTTAACCTTCATAGTCCCGGTTTCCGACAGTGACCATTAATCGAGTTTCTACTGTATTTAATATTTACCTTGTAAAATGCCATCTTGATTACAAACATCTAAAGGCGTATTTGCAATCAAATAATAATAAAGTTCTTCAGCCAACTTTTCAGGTAATTTCACTGGCATTAGTACTGTATTTTGATCTAGAACCAAAATCATTTGATTAAAATATAAATTTTTTTTTTGAAAATTAAAAATATATACACAGTACTTACTAAAATTAGGAGAAAAATCACCAAAATATTCACACAATTGAGCAAGTACACTTTTATCCATAACTAACTGAACAAAATCTCTCTCATCATCTTTTTCAATCATAAGGTCTTCTTCGACGCTCTCGGATCTTGGAAAAATAAAATCAGTACTATCTATTGCATTTTGATTTTCTTTAAACTTTTTTATCTTTAAAACATGGTCAGAGTACAACGAATCACCAAATGTAAATTTATTTTCAATATCTTTTCTTAAATCATCATCAACAACTTTAAATGTTCTCTGTATTTTTTTATCAATGACTTTTTTACCGTGTTTTTTCTTTTTACTATCAGTCTCTTCAGTGATTCTAATTACTGCTTTTGTCTGTATATTTAATGGAGAATCAAACAAATTATTATCTTGTTCATTACTTTGTTTTAAAAGTTCAATGGAGTCTTGACGTTGAACATTTTTAATAAAATAATTGTCTTCATACTTGATACAATTGCACAATTGTTGCTTCGATATGTCATGTCTAGACTCTATCAACATATCTACAATCCAGTCAATATTTCCTTCACATTTTTCAAATAATTCAATAATTAATGAAGAAACATTTTCTGGAAATTGTTCATAAAGTTTATTTAAATTTAGTTGAGGCATAACTTCTTTTAGGTCGTCAGTTGTTGTTCCTTTATCTAATTTTCCACAAGGCATATTCAAAATGCTCAGATTTCCTTCATTAATATCCCTGTTTCTTCCAAAAACAACATAACTACTGTACTCTTCTTCAGGTATTTCATTCAGGACATCCATAAACAAAAAATCATTTTCAGACGTGTTAACAGATTTATTGACATAATTTGATGTTTCTTCCACAGATAATGAAGATTCTTCATCCATATCAGGAATGTCTTGGGATAGATTTTCATATTCATTGACTTCGGGAATATCATCTTCTTCTTGTGTTATACTAATTGTAGGAATCAAAGTGTCGTCTTCATCATTATTGGTAACAGAAGATTTTTTTTTTTTGCTTTTTTTTTTTTTTTTTTGTTTTTGTGAGACACACAGATCTTTAAAATCGTCAATAATCTCAATTTGGGATTCATAAGCTACATCTCTTTGATCTATAAGATTTTCACAAAGCTGATACATTTTAGAACTGTTTGATTGTATTGGCGGCTGGGTTTTCTTATTGTATTTTAATTTAAGTCTAGTTAACAGACTATCAACGTTGATATTATGTTCATATCGACGAATGGAAGAACTTATACTATCATAAGATACTGAATGTACATTTTTCTTGAACAACTCCATTCTATCCCATGCCCATTCTGTATTGGGTTCAACTATTTCAATCCAATATCCATTATTTACGGCCACTTTAGTATAGTTCTCCATTTCCCAAACTTCACAATTTGTATTGTCAACTATAACTGGAGTAACTTCTAATCTAATAGCTGTTTGGAATTTTTGAAATGCCCATTCATGTGCTTCAGATAATTTAGTACGATTAAAACAATATTGTCCATTATATTTTTTTGTAAAAAACTTATCTGCACTAAAAATAAAGTCATCAATGTTAGCATTTTTATAGCACGAATTCAAAATATTAGTTGCCTGATACGATTTTCCACTGCCTGGACATCCTCTCATTAATACTAAAACTTTGAAGCGTTTTGATACTAAATATAGTATTTTATTAATAGGTGTTTCAGTTGTAGATAAACGTTCCCAATTAATCTTGGGAATATTGGAAGCAGAAGCTGCAACAGATTGATTTCCCTCTTCAGTGGATAATAAATGCAGGTATGGTTCAGGATCAGGATTCTTCGTTAATTCAATAAGATCACGATATGCCAATAACACTATTAAAAAATTCAGAAAATAAAATTATAAACCTTATGAGTATTTTATTTTAATATGGTATCTTATATTATGTTATTGCTGAGAAAAATATCTGTAATAAATGAGTCTTCACTAAGTCATTATAAAACTAAATTATATCATAATGATGGCAATGAATTTCAATAAATAATTAAATAAAAACTGATTAAATTCAATGTCAATATAAACTAAATTGGTCTACTATTTTAAATAATTAAATTAAAAATAAAAATTATACTTAATAAAAGAAAGTGAAGTTAATATTAATTTTTTAATACAAAGGTAATTGATATTATTATACAAATCAAAAATTTAAATTTAGTTGAAATTTGATTAAAGAAATACTATAATAATTAATATTCATATTCTATAGGCTAGTTTTTATTTGAATGTTATAATAAAGTGTGGACACCAAAAACTTTTCTGCAATTTTAACCCAAGACCATACATTATAAAAATAAAATAATGGATACTGAAAAATAAATACACTGGGGTTTTTTGTTTGCTTAGTAAAGTAAAGTCCAGATTTCATCTATTTTTAGATATTAGTTTCATTAATACATTAGTTTGGTATAATGTTGAAACTTAAATGCAAGTAAAAACAAAGTCCTTAATAAATAAATATTGATTTATAAAACAAATTTAACGAATTATCACATTTACATGACGACACTGACAGATATGTAAATACGTAATACGTTAGCAGTTAGTACACAATACAAGTACCTAAACATGATCTAAACAAATTACAATAATGTTTACAAAGGCAAATTTGAAACTTACAATCATTATTTCTGCTTTCTATCACCATTTCAATAACATCATAATCAACGTGTTCAGTAAATAATTTCAACAAATCTTCTTTAGTATTTAAACAACTCCAGCTCATGCTTTCTTTAGGATAATTTGTCATCTAAAACACAAAATCAAATATCTATTTAAAAATGTACAACCTTTAAATAAATAAATAGATTAGGTATCTATTAAATTTAAATAGAATACAAAGGTAATAACAAATCCCTATACCCTGTTCAAAATAAGAAGTGCATAGGCGGCCATGGGAAAAACCGGTTTTGTTACGTAAATTTATGCACTTCTTATTTTGAACAGGGTATACTTACTCTGTATAGATTAAAATATTATAATATGAATTCTCTTTTATACATTGTTTATCAATTTGAATGTTTTAATTATTTTTTCAATTTACTATTATTTTATTAATCTTTAATCTCACAAACTAGTCGCAAATCACCTACATTCTAATATGATAAATAATAGTATACATTTAGTAAGAATGATCGTACTTTTGGTCCCGGGTAAACTTTGTTCCTTTGATTGTAGAGTGTAGACTGAACTACTGTAATTAACTGTTGGCACGTAATTTAAAATTTTAAAATTTGTAACAATCATGCATCAGCCTTTGAGACAATGAGAAAATAACATTTAGAATACTAAATACTGATAAGTGATAACCCGCAACATGTGTCAGCACTCAGCGCGCGCTACTACAGTAACTAGAATATCCCAGAACTACAGTTTATAGTCACTTATTATAGGATATTATGATACTACATTTGCGCATGCGTAACGCATTATTATTTCTTGATATCTACCTTGGCCAAAATATTATTATTTATTAATATCATGTGGACTGCAACGCGTCCCCCCCACCAGACGTTGCCTAGTGACCTAGACAGTGTATAATATGTAGTGCATAGAGTGAGAAACTTACTCTATGGTATAGTGTATTACCAAGAATAGATGAAATATATGAAATTTCATCTATTCTGTATTTCTGTGGTATTACTGTATTAGTGTCTAGTAGTAGTTAGAAAGAGATAGCCAATACCGGGGGTTTTAAAAATCAACCATTAACACTTACTATAATTTAACTTTAAAATTATTTTACTATTTTACTATTTATTGATATATTAATTTTACCTATAATTTATTTATTATTTTAATGTTCAACTATTTATTGATTTATTAATTGTAAGTATTCTCTAACTTTTTCCTATCTTAAACAATTATTTGACCATAATATATACCTATACTATTTACAGTCTTGTAAAAAAAAATTTCCGACTCAGAAGTCTGTATATTATTTATTATAATAATCATAAACGAGACATTTGAATTTCATATTTATCTACTTTATTCAAATACTTTATTTTATTAATTATAAGCTATTTTGTGAGCCAATGTATGTTTGGGCGGGCCGCAATCAACAAACTCCAAATACCGGTGCATAGAGAGCTTTGATACCTATTTGAATATACGATGTATAAATATCAAGGCTCTCTAGGTTCTACCTGTGCATATTAGTATGATAGAACTATAAGTATTTTTTCTCATCTGGGACATGGGTATAGACTATAGATGAACAACGGATATTGTATAAAAACAGCATAATATTTTTGGTACCTATTTTGGTACGTAAAAATCAAAAATCATGCTCAGAAGTTATAGAAGTTAAAATCGATAAAATCTGCACATTAAAAATCTAAAAAATGCAAATTATTATATATCAACAAGTAATAACTGTAATAAAAAGAAAAAATGTTGGACAAAAAAAAATAATACGTCGCGTGGTGGCGTATTGCGTATAGATATCTTGGCCATAACAAAATCATGGCGTTATAAAAAAGTTTTGTTTTAATACAGTGCTTACGGTATTGACTTTTGGATAGTTGCTAAAATTCAATAAAAATAAAATACCTAAGTTAGAGGAATGAGTATAAAAGTCAAAATACATCATGGACCTTATAACCTAGGGGCTACGAGTATAAGGTCTATGAAATACATACATGGATAGTAAAAGAAAAACCTATTTAAAAAAAAAAAAATCAAACATAATTTCAAAGTAGGTAGATATACTCTCACTCAGTGGCGTAGACATGATTTCTGACAGTAAACGGTAAAAAAAGTCCGAATAAACGAAAAAAAATCATAGAAAAAAATAATTTAAAAAAAATAGAATGTATTATAAATATATAATTATTAATTATGCATTATCATGATAAATTCATAACTATTATTTTTAAATTACTTGTATACCTATTAAATTATTATATTAAAATTAGTTTGTAAAAAATTCACAAATAAATATTTTTTTATTTATTGTTATTATAACTTTGTACCTAGGTATAAAAGTTAATTGTCGGTTGTCACATGTAAATATGTAATTTACCATTATCGTTACTACTCCCTACTCCTTTTCCATAAACAATGTGGTCTATTTTGTAATGTCAGTTCGACTGGTTCGTTATCTGCAGATCTTTGACATAATATGACGGTCTTCCAAAGTACCTATTTTGTTTCCTTTTAGACGTTAGCCCAATATAATTTATTTATATTTTTGCGATATCGACATTTATTTCCCGTCACATTTTATAATCAATTAGCTTCCATATCGTAGGATGGTTATGCCCCACCATACGTTTGAATCTATTATTCTAGCTCTCATATAAATATATATTGTTTGTTCGCATACGAACTATAGTTCGTTACTTCGATAGTTCGATGTTCCCCATTTAATGTCGTTTCATGCCCGTTCCATAACTGTTGGATATATCCTTCGATATATCGTTGTATACAACGTTTTAATACGACGTAGTTGTACATATTCTCCCGAACCAACCTTTTGTACGTACCCGTGACGAATGTACGAAAGTACTTAAGTGTTCAACCCCCCACTCCTTTAACTTTTTAAATATATGAATACCTAAACGAAAATGGTTAAAAATTTTAAATAATTTATTTTCATAACATATTTGTAGAAAAATAAAAATCAAAGATAACCGTCACTGCCGAAGTTATTATTAGAATAACCCAAGAATATTATTCCACGAAGTATAAACACGATTTTATATTATTTTACGGGAAGTTAATTTTAGATCACTAACAAATTACATTAATAACTGATAATATAATTATTATTTTGTCTTGCTTATACCTAGGTACGGGTACTTATTATACACCATTACGTTGTGCCACAACGCCAACACGCAATAAATATTTAAGCCCTAGGATTCAAAATGAAATAATAAATACATATATTATTAAAAAAAATTGTCGAAAAAGTCAATGCATCTAAATGTTTCTCAATCTTGGCCGATGAAACCACAGACATTTCAGTATCGGAACAACTCACAATTTGTGTAAGGTATTTAAGTGGAACTGGGAATGATGTACAAATCAACGAAGAATTTATCAAGTTTGTTGAAATTCATAGTTTAACAGGAGTTGATTTAGCATCTGCGATTCTTAATGGTGATTTAAAAACTAAAATTAATATCATCATGGTAAATAATTATTTATTAATTTTTTTTCAGGTCTAAATGTTAGTGGAACTAACTGTGATTTTTTGTACGGCAAAGGCTATGAAGGTGCAGCGAATATGTCTGGACAATTTAAATAAGGAGTAAAATCTATTATACAAACCAAGTATCCTAAAGTATTATACGTACACTGTGTAGCATATTCATTAAATTTGGCAGTATCCTCCGCATGCGATTTGCAACCAATACGAAATTGCCTTGGGGTCATTGAAAAATTGTATTGTTTTTACAATACGCCTAAACGCAAGAATGCCCTTTTTGAAACCATCGATAATGGTGACTTGACACCAAGCACAGGATCATTAGAACGATTGGTGCAACCAGGTGGGTCCAAAGGTATGACGCCGTTAATGATTTGGTGAGTTATTTCCATATGTTGTAGCCTCATTAGAAAATATGGGAAATTGAAAAGATGTTACTGCTGTTGATGCCAATATGTTAAAAAAATGCAATGGACTCTGAATTGTTGTACACAAATCATTTTTTTTTTATGCGTAAGCGAATTGATTAACTTTTTCATATATTTTTTATAACTGACTAACCTGCAATATATCATAGTTTAATAGTTTAAAATAATTTAAATTTTGTATTTTAAAACTTAAATTTTGAGTGAAGCGAAGAAGATATTGATTTTATACAATGACGAGTTTCATTTTAATTTTTTGTGTCGTAAATGAAAAGTAGTCGAAATAATACTTCGATTTTCAACTTCGGAATCTTATTCGATGCAAAAGTACCACTGACGGACGATGGTACCTACTACGAGTTCTACGTCTACTACTAAACCTACTAAGTACTAGGCATCATGCGCATGATTAACTAACTAAAGTTAGTTAATTAAAGTTAGTTAATCATGGTAATTGGTAGGTACCATTCTCGTGGCGGTTTTAGGAAGTTCTGTCGTGTTTTTACACAATATGTCAATATGGCTATATTTTTATAAATGTGAACAACAATGATAATATAATTACATAAATAATAAATTATTAATTAAAAATTTGAGCAGTCAACAACACACAACAATGATAAATGTGTGGCAAAATAATTTCGATTTATTCAATTGTCGAACCTGTTAATAATATCAGTAGTTTGGTATTCTGTTCGTCAATATTTTGTTTACATTTTTCATTAATTTTATATTGATAACTGATAAGTCTGATAACCGATTAGTTTTCTCGTGCGAAACTGTGAAATAATCTTGAAATAATTTTACAATGGTTATAAGATTTTTAATCAATTTTTAGTTTTAGATTTCGTTGAAATATTTATTATTAATTTTTAATAATCTAACCGAACATGATTGTTTGTAGTTTTGATGAACAATTTTAAACGATTTTTTAAATACAATTTTTAATAATGAATGGTGAAATGAATAACAACGAAATAGCTTTACCGTTACATTACCAACAGATTATACAAGCTATAAATATTGAACCCTATTTGAACCATGTGGAAAACATTTTCAAAACACCTCTTGGGTAATTTTTTTTTAGTTCAGTTTCGTACTTTGTATTGTGAATTGTAGTATGCGTTAAATTGTGTTGTTGTTACAACTTTAGTTATATTTATAGTTAGAGCTCATAATAAATGTAATTTATCCTGCGGCCGGCATAATATTTAAATATAGATTAATGAAATCTAAATGTCTTATGTTAATATCTTGTAATAACTTATTTATATTGTATTTTCAGAGAGGATTCAAGTGATACAGATTTAGATGGCGATTTCAGTGATCTTGAAACATCAGAAGGTAAGTTTTCTGTTTATTCTTCCCTTAAAGACTTAAATGATATGGCATAGTACTGTTAGTAGACAAATCCACTATGTTTCATAGCCGTAAAATATTAACATAGGAGATATTTTACTCTCCTATTAAACACTAAGGAAAAAAGCTATAAACTACCTAATACATTTCTTAGCGAAAAAAAAACCCACTGATCTTTTCATTTAATAAAACAGAAGTCAATTATTGAACATATTAAAGACTTTTATTAGTTAAATAATTATTATTAATTATTATTAATAGTATTGTTAATTTTAGAACTTGCTGCTGACCGTTCTCGTTATTACAATTTATCAAATGTTGGTGATGACCGTTTATGGCTACAAAATCTTCTCGTGGATAATGATGATTCAGATGATCCTGACGATGTAGTAACAGAAGAAGATCTACAAATCATGATACAGCTACACTTATACAAAAAAAAATATCAAAAACAATTTCTTTCTGCTAAAAATGTAAATTATTTGATGCAAATATTTTTTATAATTTACTTTGTCAATTTGTATTTTTATTGAAAACTTTTATTAATTTCATTAGTACAAACTTATCGATTTACATTTAATATTAGGATTTGACAAAAAAAAATAATTTTCATTTATTTTTATATTATATTTACTAATGTTGGATTTTGATTGTCATTATTTATATATAAAAGCCCAATATGCAATAGATGATTACTGAGTATACGAGTTAATTATATATGTAGGTTACATGATTTTCTTAAATTAGAGTGAACAAGTGGGATCATTGGTTGTAGTTTGCATTAGACAGGTAATGGTGTGATTATCAGAAAAGTTTGCTGCAGAAAAAGGGACAGATGAATTAGTGAGACCTGATGATAATTTGAAACTCTAAAGTTTAGAGTCTAAACCTTTTCACTGCTATACTATTTATCCACTAATTAAGTTGATTATGAAAAACATTTTTACTTGTATTTTGTTATTTGGAATAATGTCAACCCCTTGTTTTTGTATCACTAATTATTTTTCTTTACAGAAAAATCGGTGTCGGTATTACAGTTCTGGTTTATTGTCTAATTTTGATAAATATCAAACCAGAATTGAAAAAAAACCTATTCAGAAGGCAAAACCTACTACTGTTAAACATAAACATAAGGTATATTAAATAAATAACATATTTACTTATTACTGATTATACAATATATCAATTTCTATTTACAGAATTCTGACAGTGAAAAAAAACTAGCTAAAAGGAAAACGCGGTCATTGAGTCCTACTGCCAAAACATTAAAACTTGAAAAAAAAAAAGCACTCTTGGAAGCAAAAACAGCTCAACTTATATTTATGAAAAGAAAGAAGTTATGGTTACATATGGCAAAAAAAGAAATGGGAAAAGTAAAAGATAATGGGATTATATTTTTATAGAAAATATATATTAATATATTTTTCAAATATTTATAGATACATAGAATGAAAAATAACAATCATAAAGAAATATTGATAACTTGTCGCCGTACTGCTCAGTCCTGTATGAAGCATCTACGCCAAAAAGCTATTCAAGTAATTAATTATTTATTATCATCCTTACTACTTGGGATAGTTAACATGTTGAACAATTTAATGAGAGGTGTCCGATAGTCTTTTAACTTTCTTGGGTTAACATTGAAATTATTGTATGTGTAGAGTCAAAAAAATATGAAAGAAAATGTATGGCGTGCAAAACGTTTAACACGTGAAATGTTAACATATTGGAAAAGATATGATCGTAATGAACGTGAGACTCGTAAAAAACAAGAAAAAGAAGCAGAAGAACAAAGGAAAATGGATGTAGAGCTAATGGAAGTAAATATAATTTTGATTTATTGAATATTTGTCTCCTATCCATTTCTAATGCATAATTTAATAATTTTACATTGTAATTTTAAAAATAAATTAAATTTAGGCAAAACGTCAGCAAAGGAAATTAAATTTCTTGATCACTCAAACAGAGTTGTATGCGCACTTCATGTCAAAAAAGCTTGGTCAAAGTTCTGCGGAAGAACAACTTCGAATTCTAAACCAATTAGATGAAGAAAAAATACCTAGATTGATGCACATTGAAAATTATAACAGGTGAACCTTATAACTCATACTAACTGTAGTCAATTAAATAAAATAATCATAAATATTGGATTGTGTTATCATGAAAAATACATTATTTTTATTTATTTTAATATATATTAAAATATATTAAAGATGTCACTTTAATGTTTTTATCATTAATAGTTTAATTGTATTTATGTTCACAATTAGTGAAATATATAAGGATAAAGCATTACAAAATACTCAAAAGGCACTGGATGCTCATGAACGACAATCCAATGAATTTGATGATTTTGACTTTAAAATAAATATGCCTCCTCCTAATGAAGAAAGACCACAGCCAACAATATTTCAAGGAAGTTTGAAACATTATCAACTAAAAGGAATGAATTGGCTTGCAAATCTTTATGACCAAGTAACATTTATTTTTATTATTTCCTAAAAATAATTTGATTAATGACAATACCAAATATTAATTTTTAATTTTAGGGAATAAATGGAATATTAGCAGATGAAATGGGATTAGGAAAGACTGTACAATCTATTGCATTTTTATGTCATATTGCAGAAGCATATCGTGAGTTAACTATATTAAAGAAAAAAACTAAATAAAATATTATTATTTTGGTATTATAGGTGTGTGGGGTCCTTTTTTAATTGTATCTCCATCGTCTACACTTCACAATTGGCAGCAAGAAATAGCCAGATTTGTTCCTGCTTTTAAAGTTGTTCCGTATTGGGGAAATCCACAGGTATTTTTACTGATATGAAATAATAATGCTTTAAAATTAATTTATCTGCAAATAATTCAAAATATATGAAATTAAATTGGCATTATTTTAATTAGAATGATTTAAACTATAAACATTTCTTATCAGATTTTATAAGTTTTTTCTATTAGGTAAATATAATATGCATTTAGATATCAATCCGCCCCTAGCTTTAACAAATTATATGGAAAAAAAATAGCTAAAATTTTAATTGAATGAAGTATCTGTAGTCAAATTATATCACCTTGCTTATATTATTTTTATTTACTCACCTCTGTAGGAAAGAAAAATTTTAAGACAATTCTGGGACCAAAAAGGATTACATACACAAGAAGCTAGTTTTCATGTGGTTATAACAAGTTATCAATTGATTGTGAGCGATTTTAAATATTTTAATCGTATTAAATGGCAATATTTGGTTCTCGATGAAGCCCAAGCTATCAAAAGTACCAACAGGTATTAAAGTTTTTTTTTACCTAAAATTAGAAATTAATAATTTTTAAAAATATAATTTTTGTTGTAGCGTCCGTTGGAAACTATTGTTAACATTTAGATGCCGTAATCGTTTGTTGTTAACTGGTACACCAGTACAGAATAGTATGGCTGAACTTTGGGCCTTGTTACATTTTATTATGCCAACAATGTTTGATTCTCATGACGAATTCACTGAATGGTTTTCTAAAGATATTGAGAGTCATGCAGAAAACAAAACAGGCATCGATGAAAGTAAGAACATAATTTTCATTTACATATTCAATGTGCTACAACTACTCGTATATTAAATAGTTCTGAAATAATTAAACAACTGTAGGATAAAATAATTAATAATAATTGATTTTTATTTAAACATTTTGTTTTAGAACATTTATCTAGACTGCATTTGATTTTAAAACCATTCATGTTACGTAGAATAAAAAAGGATGTTGAAAATGAGTTGTCTGACAAAATTGAAATCTTGATGTACTGTCCACTTACTTCTCGCCAAAAAATGTTATATTCTGGTAATAAAATATTTATTTTTAATGAGTGAAAATCTATTATTTAATGGTTTATTTTTAGCTTTAAGGAAAAAGATTCGTATTGAAGATTTATTACATTCAGCTGGTTCTTATCAATCTTCGCCAAATGTGACATCAAATTTGATGAACTTAGTGATGCAATTCAGAAAAGTTTGTATTTATAATTTCAATATTAAAACACTAGCAGTATAAGTTACAATTTTTTTCTAGGTTTGTAATCATCCAGAATTATTTGAAAGACGAGAAGCTAGATCACCTTTTTTTTTCCGTCCTACTGAATATATTGTTCCTAAAATGATTTATTTTGACAACTCAGTTAAATATAACTTTTTAAGTAAACAACATTTATTTGCTAACAAATTTTTTATATATAATGTGGAACAAGTCCACCATAGCTGTTTTCCTAAAAATAATGGTAAATATTACATTTTTTTAAACTAAATATATAAAATATTCATGTTTTAATGCAAATGTATTATACATTTATATTTATAGATAAATCACAGACATGTAATGTATTTTGCTTTAGTAGACTTTTGAAAATGTCAGCAACTGAACTTTTTCAGATAACAAATGGTGGACTATTTTACAGGTAATGCATCTTTCAGTTGGTTAACCACTAAATAATAATTTTCTTCATTTCCAGAATACTTAATATTTTGATTCAACAAAAAAAGGATAACTTAATTGGCGAGAAAAATTGTTGGGACAAAAATAGTATATTGTGGCCATTTATTGAACAACGCATACCAGAGCCGTTTAAATTTATAACTCCGATTGTAAGCACATGCACTATCACTCATACAACTCATTTGCATCACCATATGAATGAGACAATGGAACATAAATTACATCGCCTTAAACGAGTATAAATCAATAAATCTTTATAGTTAATTTAAATACTTGATTAAAAAACTAAACATTTTTAGGCAAATTCTGATATGAATATAACAATGGAAAACATTTATGTTGAGAACATATCATTGAATAACTACAATCCTAGACCATCACAAATATATGAATGTAAACCAACACAACTTCCTCCATTTATATACTTTTATTCTCCAAAAGTAACAACAAAAGCACGTCAATTATGGGTTCCTGGTAGTAGGTCAGCTGCATATATCTGGCAACGGCATGAAACTTGTGATTCTACTAAAGGCTATAGCTTAATATTCAATGGCCATTCAAGTTTCAGTCATAATCAATGGTCATGTGAAAATTTAGGTGGCGTAAATGCTTTAAAGCCTCAAAATGGATGGTCCAACATTAGCATACCAGGTAGTGTATGAATATTGAAGTCCTCTAAACCCAATAACTGTAAATATTGTTATATTTTATTTTAGATAAACAAAGTTTGGTTACTGACTGTGGGAAATTAAAAATATTAGACAGCTTACTAACAAAATTAAAACAAGAAAACCATAGAGTTCTAATTTACTCACAAATGACAAGAATGATTGATATTTTAGAGGTAATTTAAAGAATTTGATTTGTGTTTATTATTTTATTCATACATAAATATGTGCCTTATAGGAATATATGTGGTATAAAAAATTGAGGTATATGAGACTTGATGGTTCATCCAAAATATCTGAAAGAAGAGACATGGTTGCTGACTTTCAAAATCGGTAAATACTGTTTACTATTTAGTACTTAGGTACTAAGCAAAATTTATAAATTATTGGTATCGGTTTTTTTTCCATTGCAAAAGTTCTCACTATTTACTAATTACTTTACATTGTATAAAATACTTATTAAATTTTAAATTTAAATAATTATGTTGATTACAATTTTTTGTCACTTTAGATCTGATATTTTCGTATTTTTATTGAGCACAAGAGCTGGGGGACTTGGAATAAATTTGACTGCTGCAGATACTGTTATATTTTATGATAGTGATTGGAATCCTACTGTTGATCAACAAGCAATGGATCGAGCTCATAGGCTTGGTCAAACTAAACAGGTTAGCCATATACATAAGTCTATATTGAATAACAATAACTCATAAAAATAATGACATAAAATGTGTTATATTATGTTACTCTAGGTTACCGTGTATAGACTAATAACCCAGAACTCTATTGAAGAACGAATATTACAAAGAGCAAAAGAAAAAAGTGAAGTATGCAATTATTAATACTTTTTTTATGAAATAGATAAATAATTTTACTAACAAATCTTTTACTAAAACTGTTAATAGATACAAAGAATGGTAATTAGTGGTGGAAATCTAAAACCTGATACCCTAAAACCAAAAGAAGTTGTCTCGTTACTTTTAGATGATGATGAAATTGAAAGCAAATGTAAGAATAAGAAAGTAATTTTATGTAAATTTTAAATAACTAATAAAAACCTCTTTAGATCGTCAAAAACAAGAAGAGAGGAGACAACTAGAAGAAACAAGAGCTGAAGGATTCAAAGAAAAAGATCGGAAACGAAAGATAGATGTTAATAAAATTGAAATTTCTCCTAAAGTGAAAAAGACTGAAGATGTATCAACTATTGATGATTTTATATTAAGTCCACATAGTGAGGTAAATTTGTTTTATAATATAAATAAAAATGCATTATGTATGTATAATAATATATAATAATTGTTTGTTCAAAAATCAAATGTTTACAGAGTAGTTTTGTTCACGAAGAAACTGGTAGTGAAACGACAATTGAACACGATGATTCACCTACAAAACCATCTCCAAGTAAATAAGACAAATTATAATTTGTCAAAATATTTGTTTAATAATTTACCATTTATTTTAGAAACACCTACATCAACAACTAAACGAGGTAGAACAGTTCGTAGGAATTGTACCCCAGTAAAATCCAGTAGTCTTGGTAAGTGTCTAAACTCCCAAGTAATTGTATCTAATCAGTAATCATATCAAATTATCAATACTTGATCATCTACTTGTATTTAAATGATTTAGTGTCCGAAGATGACAGTTCTAGAACAAAAAAAGTGAGCCCATCAAAACGTACTGGTCGTGCAAATCAGAAGACACCTATTCCAACAAATGTATGTTTTAAAAGCTCTCCAAAAAAATCTTAATTATTATAAACTTTGCGATCAAAATTACTATAGTTGATCTTTTTGATTTTTGCATTGTTAATTTTATTACTTATAAGTAAGATTGAAAGAGTTAACAAATAAATTAATGTACTAATTTTGAATAGTTGATGTACACGATTATACATTGATTATAATTTATTTTACTGATGACCAATTTAACTGTGAACGATGATTGACTGTTTGTAAAAAATAACTTATGATCAATATAATATTGTAGTATACAATTTTTATGTAAAATTAATAATTATATGTACTTTTATAGATGTTTGAAATCTGTTCTGATTTTCTGATATTTTACACATCTTATTAGCTCTACTCCGTGTCTGCTTGTCTCTAAGTGTTTACAGAAAAAATAAATATGCTGTTGGACTCGCTATTATACATGTAATTATGATGTCATAATAAATGTCATAAGCAGCTGAAATCCTTAGATATGATAATACCGTATGCACCGGTCTTGTGAAATAATTAATAAGCAACGTCATTCAAAATCTTTTAATCTGATAATTTTTTATCAAAATAATATTATACACACACTATACATAGGCGTAAATAAAGGGGGATTTAAGGGGTTTATTCAATATTATTATAGTAGGGCTCCAGCCTCCTTCCCCTAAATCAAGCGACCACTCGAGAAATTGTGTGGCTTGTTGCATTTGTGTTACAATACATAGTTAGATTTTGTTTTATTGTCCTACGCGATGGTGTATCTTCAGTTGCTCGATCTCGACGCCGTGATACTATTGCCTAGTTATAGCATTGAAAATATATATACTGTATCTAATGGTTAGTAAGTTACTTATTAAGTAATTTTTTTATTACTAGTGGGGAATATTCTACAGTCCGCATTGATCTCTGTTTTTCAATATTTTATTCTCAAACTTTATAATATGTCTAAAAAAATACAAGATAAAAACCATTTTTTTTACAAAATTTTTAATACAATTATTTGTAATAAAATACAAAATCAGAGATCGATGCGGGCTGTAAATTCTTCTTCTTTCAGATAAAAAAATAGTCATCAAAATCCGACAATTCTACAAAGCTTGATAGTTATTCCCGTAAAGTCATTTTTTCGATATAATACAAACCTATTAACCCCCTTAAATAGGTATCGGGTAGTAGATTAGTGGAAAATTCTTATAATTGAGGTGGCAACTAAAATATAAAATTTAATTTTCAAATTTTATAGAATTGTGGAAAATTTGAAAAACTGGCACCGGGACCCTTAAAATAACTTATCACGTTTTTTTTTACATTTTTTAAGCTGTTTGACACGGCAAAACATTTGTATTGATATTTTCAGAAAAAAACTAAATATATTCAAAATTTCGATTCTCTATAAATATCTCAACAAGAGTAAAAATATTTTTTAAATCATACCATGTAATGACGTGTATAGAAAAAAACCAATATACATTTTTTGTTTTTTAACATTTTAATATTTGAAATAGGCTATAGGCAATTTTTATTTTTAGCTTTTGGTTTTTTGAGGCTCTCTAGAGCTGAAGACCTGTGTGCATTGCACACCTTGCAAACCTTGCACACTCAATATTGTTGCGGCACTGGTAGTTACTAGAACCTAGCACGACAAATCCGACCAGCGACCAGCAAATGTATCTATACTACCTTTATCCTAGATTTTTCTAAATCTTGGTTAAATATCAGTTTGAAAATCTTGTTAGCGCCACTATACGTATGAGATAATAAAAGTGCCGAGGATTGTTTAAAAAAAAAAAAAACCATTTTCAGCCAATGGCTAAGGTGCCAAGTCTTATTTTTAATAAAAGATTTATATTCGTATATAGACAACACCGTCAACATAAAACAATATAATATTATTATATTATTATTTATTACATAAAAAGCGGTTATGAAGTAAAGAAAATAACAGGTGCAGTTTTCATAGATCTAACAGCTATGACACGATTAATCATAGGATAATGACATAGGTATAAGTTATAAAAAATTACACGATTTCCGTTTCGTAAAATTATAGTAGAAGCTTTACTAAGTAGTAGGTGGTTTTTTTGAAAATTACAACAAAAAAACAGCTGACGGAGATAGTCTAAAAATGGTTTACCACAGGGCAGTGTACTATCACCAACAATGTTTAATATATACACCAACGACCAATCAATAAACCATTAGGTTAGGTTAGGTTATATGCTGACGATACCGCTAATGCAGTGCAAGACATACGTTTTGAAACGGTGGAAAAAAAGTTAACGACGAAACTTAAAGATGTTGGTACTTATGGAATGGTCCTTAAAATGGAATAATATGGAATGGACCGAGCTCACTGTGAAAAGCTAAAAAAAAAATAGCGTCACGAAACGGACTGTTACGAAAACTATAACGGGGAGCCCATCCACACACATTACGAACTACTGCAATGGATCAATGCCTATCTACAGCTGAATACGCATTACCAGCAGGGGTGGATAGGCGCATAGGGAAAAAAGGAATTTTCCCGGTGGGCCCCCGTCTATGTTTATGTTGGGGGGGGGGCACTCGGGTCTACACATTTTTTTTTTGCAGAATAAAATATTCACCAAATAGGAATAGTTTAAATTTAAAACTATTCATTTTTTTATATAAATTATTATTACTATTAATGTTATTTTTAACAATATACCACGACAAGTCAAGAATTTGTCTACGGGTCTTTAACATTGTATTTTAAATTTTTATCGTTAATTGAAGACTGAAATATCCTCGTATGTTTCACTAACCCCCCACATTGTGATTTTGCAATTTTTTTTGGTCGATATTTAGCACGGAATTTGTACGACCTTACAGGCGATCAATTGGAATGGCCCATCTGGAGAACATTAAACCGAATGAGAACAGGAGTTGGACGCACTAAGGATAACATGACGAAATGGGGACTACTTGGAGAAGCATCTACAACTTGTGAATGTGGGATGGAACAATCCATGAAACATAATATTATGCAATGCCCAATCTGTCCTTACTCATGCACACAAGATGATGTTTAAATGCAAATCATAACGCCAAAGATGTAGCTAGTTTTTGAGCTGAAACCATATGAACCGGAAAACGACAATTAGTAACCATTTATTTCACTTTGAATTATTTTGATCCATAATGGGCGCCATTTCAGTTTTAAAATAGGGCTGACAAATTTTTTACCAGGCCACAGTTAAAACAATGAAAATTGAAATGTAGCCATGTTGGAGTTATTTCTCACCTTACTATAAGGGATGAAAAATAATTAATATTTTAAGTGATAACACTATGGTAAAAGTATAATATCATTATTCATTAATACACATTTTCTTTCTATAATATTTATATTATTTCTTTAATATCAAAGTATATCTATGTATATCCCTTTATTTATAAAATATTTTTTTCTTCTATTAATTATTTCGATTAATTCAACTTAACTGAACTTAACTTAACTACATCGGGCATCGGCACCAGCATGAAATTAAGGCAGGCCAATATGACGCGGCGAAAAATAGGGCCGCCAATGTATGCCCTGCGATACCCCAAATGGCGCCCCTGTTTTGATCTGTTTATTTATTGTATCTATTTGTTTGTCTATTTTGTATTTATATTTGCAGTTTTAGTTTATATGTGTACTTTTGTCAGTTGTATGCATTATGCATATACATGTTATGTTTAAGGATTGTACCTACGTCCTACGCACAATGGTGTGCCTGACACAAGCGAAAAAAAATAATATTATATTCCAACTCGACGACCACCACCAGGCAGCACACGCGCAGTGAAGACAAAAGAACGTCTGAAAAATGCAGTTGAAAAAATGTACAATATTATATTATGAACATAAATAATATATATTCTATATACGTATTTAATGTATCAACGCACGATAATAATATATAATATTTTTTTATATGGATATGGAGTACTAATATAACTTATAAGATATGCAATCAATCACGTCATAAGGCACACGAATTCCAATGTTTAACACCACGAAGTATTTTTTTTTATTATTATTAGTATTATAATATTATTTTGCGAAGAAAAAAATGTTAAAAATTTGGTGATAAAAAAAAAAGAGAAAAAAAGAAAACGTTAAAGATACAATATAAATAAATATTAAAATCAAATGCACACGTGTATCACGCGCACGAAACATATTAACTGTGCAATAGATTTGATTTTTTTATCGATCACGTGATCTATAATTAAACGTCGGCAGTCCAACAACCGCCGCGACTACGCGCGCACAATGCAAATGAGTCGAAAAGTCAATGTGAACGTATACCAGGTAATAGTGCAAAGTTCGTTTCGAAATGGTTTGGGTTTAGATGGCGCGATGCAAAACCGTGGAAATGCAAATCCACGCGTCGAGAGGTGTGCACGGAAATACCATCTAATTTGAATAACGGTAACGATAAGGTTGTCAAGATTGGCTTGGCCACAACGAAATAATATATTATTATATTATAATAATATAATATTATTAATCGTCAAAGCAATAAAGCGAATATAATATTAATTTTTTTTCTTACATGAATATTTACAACCCATACTTATCGTGGCACAATAATATTATATTGCGGGGTGATCCGTTTTACGCGTAACTCACATCACCAATTACAACGGAAAACACTTGAGTTTTTGAAAATATTTCTTCTACGTAATTTTAAGTTGTTACAAAACAAAATGTTTGGAAATAATTTATATTTTTTACTATTTATTATCTTTATTATTTTTTGGGTTTTTAATCGTTTGAATGATAGGTAATATACATTTTTGATTTCATATTTCATAGCTAAATATTATACGGAGTATTTCGATCTATAAAAATTAAATTTCTGACAGGTAGTATTTTTGATGTTGTAATTTATAAGTATTTAAAGTTTGGACGAACTGTATGATTACTATTATTATGTGCAGGGATTTTGGTGTGATGCCAATTTTCTCTCTGTTATTTTAAAACGTAGCGCCATATGTGGAAAATTAATTTTAGGGGACCCATGTTGTATATGAATGTTATTTTTTAAATTTTTTTTGCATCTTGACAAATTCAAGTTTTCAGATAGTTTTAGATTCTCAGTGGAGCGAGGAATCTAGTGGTTTTACAATGATATTTATTTTGTTATCCTGTAAACGAAATTTCGACCAGAAGGAGTGCTTCGATTTCAACATATAGTATATCTTATGTTTTAGAAAATTGGATCAAGATAGTGCTATTTAGAGAGATTATTTTTCGATTTTATCAACAGTTTTTTAAAGTCATGGGAAAAACCACCAACATTTATTATTTTAATAACCTATTTTTTTCTAACGCTTTATTTATCACCATACTATGGAAACGGATACAATATTTAAAAATTACCTAATCCCCACTAGGTATATTAATATATTATATTATATCATACAATTAATGGTTACTTATTAATACATATTTATGATTCATAAGTTTTCTTTCGTCCGCTCAGAATCGTTTTTTATCGAATGCAATCATTGCATTCAAATCAAATACTGTAATAATACACTATCCTAACCGAAGGGACAAACTTCCACCACCGCTGACCTACTCCGTAGGTGCACTTACCCGCTTTTTTAGAGTTTATTTTTAAGCCAACGTAAATTGTAGTAGGCACAGTATTTATTATCGTAATAAAAACCAGCATAATATTGTAGAGGTTGGAGGTACATAATATTATGTTGTCTGCAGATAGAGTAGAACGGCGTGTAAAAGTATAATTTATAAGTATAGATAGCAATTCTCGTCGACCACCGTTTTCATATCTACATTTCAATATTTGTATACAAATAACTATGAAGAGGTGATAACAATATTATATATTATTAAGTACTTCAACTTTAGTGTCTTAAGTATTTTAAAGTGTCTTCAGAAATAATTGTACCGTACATTTTTATTCTATAATTTTTCAAACTGTACGAAATACATTTTTAAACGAAATTTTAAAGTGCATGTTTTAATATTTTTGCATATTTATTTAGATAATTAATCGTAATTGTTTAGGGCATTAAAATCCCAGTCAAACATATTAATATATTGTTATTTATTTTGTCATAAATAATAATAATATAATCGATCCCAGATGGCCTAAAATATCCAAGTGAGCCTATACCACCTATACCACCCATTATCCCCCCCCCCTTTGCTACTAGTTTTAACCCTTCGTTCACGCTTTCAAAAATAACTCGTTCGTTTAAGAATTTAAAAACGAACTCGTTATACTTCCCAGGTTACTCGAAAAAATAAAAATAAAATTTATAATAATATAAAATATTATACATGGGTAGTTTATGAGTATACATGTGCTAAGTATAAGTCTTTTGTTCTAATTTTAAATATATGTAAATCATAAATATAAATATACAGTTTAAATGCTAGAATGTATTAGAACTAATCACTTTATTTACTATTCGGTATAGGTACCTACTTTTGTTTAATTATATTTTATACTATAGCAAATACTTTGAACGATTACAAATATTATAATGAATGTTATGAATTATGAGTGTTTATAGAAGTATGGCATTATTAATGTCCACGGTTATCTCATAACACACGTCTATCCACGATCCAAGAGTTTTCCGAGAAAAATATTTGAAAAAATCAGTATTGTTCTGCAGCACTTTGGTTAAAATTGGGGTGAAAAATTATTTTTCAGTGACCGTTTCCTTGAGAACACAGGGTAATTATTACTTTTTTATTTTCCATTTATTATTATATTAATAAATAAGTCAATTATTATAACAATAGCAGCAAAGACGAGAGAAACACTTCTTGAATAAAAATTAATATGAGATAAAACTAAAATAATTTTTCCTCGGGTATTCACCGTAAAATAATAGTATAAATAAAGTAATTATTACTTTTAGATTCTGAGCGGAGCGAGGAAGCTAGTGGTTTTACAATAGTGTTTATTTATTTATTTCTTATATCCTGTATACAACATTTCTACCAGAAGGAGTGCTTCGATTTCAACATATTGTACCTTATCTTTTAGAAAATTGGATCAAGATGGTCGTTAGAGAGGTTAAAAAAGGTTAGAGGTTAGAAAATGCTCAATAGTTATTTAATGTCACGGGAAAACCCATTTAATTTCTAACGCTTTGTTTATTATCGTAGAAACGAATAGAAAATTATAATATTATAATATAAATTTAACTTAAAGGCTATAATAAAGAACACGCGTTTATAACTACACTGATATACGGTAACAATACAATTTACAGCACAGTAAAATGCCCAAAAACAAAATAGTATCATAATATAATAATATTATATATGGGGATACGACCAAACACGTTACATGCTCATCGGCGTAGGTTCTAATCTAAGCTCTGAGCTATTGTATAATAGCGTGCTACGATATAGTATGTCAATATATAACTTAAGGTGGGTCTTTGATTTCACGTCACCGCCAGTGCAGTTGTTTGTTCACACAATAAAACCCAAAGCAATGGCAAAACGTCTTTCATAATCTTCTTCAGCTATCTCAAATGTCGTATTTAAATTTTGAAGTATCTTCCCTTGTGTATATTAGGTACCTATATTATATTATAATTACAGTTTATTGTATACATCAACAGCGATAACTATCCTCCAAGTACATCGTACGATTTTCTAATTATCAGCAATTTTTGTTTCAGACCTATGTACACTTTTAGTCTGCACAAATCGTCAATAACTACCTACGTAATCAATTATGTGTACCTATAATACATAAATATATAAGATACGATGAAGTGAAAAATATCGGTTTCAAGCATGGTTTAAGCACAGTGCCAATGTAATTTTGTACACAAAAATATGCTCTACGGGAATAATGATACTGTTATGTAGAATCAACAAAATTTGATCATTTTTTTTTACTAATAGAGAGTAATATTCTACAGGCAGCCTCGAACTCCATTTGTCATTGTTTTAACCTAAAATTGTATAATATGTCTTCAAAAATAACACAATTTTAAACTTTTTTTTATATATTATACCGTAATTAGAAATAAAATAAAAAATCGGGAGTTCGATGCGGCCTGTAGGAATTATTCTCCTTTCAGATGAAAATTTAGTTATCAAAATCCCACAATTCTACAAGACCTAAGAAATATTCCCGTGAAGTCATTTTTTTCGATATAATAAACTCTATGAACTCCTCCTAAATAGGTATCGGGTAGTGGATTAGTGGAAAAGTATTATAATTAAGGTGCCAACTAAAATATAAAATGTAATTTTCAAATTTTATAGGATTGCGGAAAATTATAATAACTGGCACCGGCCAGTAAATCTATACTATAATGCACACATCTATATTAATCATGATTAATAATATTTAATGTATAGAACATATTAATTCCTTAGTAATATATTTTTTACTAACTATTAAAACTAGGAATTAGGTACTATACATTACTACCATATCGAATTTATTATGACGAATTCAAATTGTACTGTTGAATGGTATACATGTTTGTCTGAAACGTTGTAAAATTATTAAACGTATCTATTTAAAATACATTTTATTTTTAAAATCTCAGTTTAAATTAAAGTTTATAAATTGTAATTATATTTATATACATTTAGAATACAAAATATAGGTTTAGACAGTTATCGTTTATTCGTATTTAAAACCACACTAACCTAACAAATTAAAATGTACAATAATATTTGTTTGGTAGTAATAACGATTGTGACGTATAACCATAGATTATATTATACGAGACGTGCAGAGTTCAAAAACTATATCTATGTCCTCGACAGTTTTTAAATTTTATATGTTTATATTTTTGAACAACACACGAGTGCACTATAATGCATCAAAATAAAATAAACAACATAGAACTGATACAGGAACTCGGGTTCAAGTGCACAAGTATATTATATTATACAATACATTTATGTACAAACAGGTATATATACAATGCCAATTGTACGATACATTTTACCCTCATAATATATGGCGAGCCATTGTCACGACGGTTGTGGCTCGCGAGTTAAAGTCAATGTCAACCGAATTCCACGAAACGCCACCCTTACGGTAAAGGTATTTTTTTCTTTAAATTTATCGACACAAATCAGGTGTCGCGTTCCCGGCCGTTATACTATATAATATGATTCCCAAAATGGACCGAAAATACATATTATATTGGTTTAGAAAATTTTTAAAATGTACCTGCGAACCTGTGTGTAAAGGGTAAAACGACGACACATCGCACTGACATTATTGTACACTGGACACATCCTTCTGAAACGAGAAACCATCCCCTATTACTGTGTTTGAAAACAAGGAGGACAAAAATATTAGCCACAACAACAAGCGGTATCTGTATAGCGAAAACTATATAATTAATAATTAAATACCTAGATATATTATTATATTAATTATAAGTATATTAGGTATTTAATTTTATTTTGACGGTACCTACTGCCTATTCTAAATACTAATAATAATGCAATTTCATTTAAAATATATTATGGTATCTGAGTTTAAAACCACGGATGCATCGATGGTTGAATATATTTGATATTTCGAACAATGCGGATATAAATAATAATAAAAACAATTAAAGCATAAAACGATAAACTAAAATAAATATATAAAAATATATAATATCCATTTAAGTAGGTATTTCTGGTAATAGCAGGTATTATAGAATAAACTATTGCGACAAAAATATTGCTGTTATTATTATTATTTATAATATATAATTATCAGTGATCGTCCATGAACGAGTCGCAGGATAAACTTAAGGTACCCAGTTTAAAATTGGCAAAGCTCAAAGCTTGACTTCACTTCCAAATAGTTATATTAATAACAACTTATCTATATTATATCATAATATTATATACCTAGGTACTTTAAATATTTTCATAAATACATTTAGGCGAGTAAAATATTTAAACACTTTTTTTCCGTTGTTATAGTTGATTAAAGTTTAAGTTTGTTCTTTAATGGAAATATTTGCACTAATACGTGGTAAAAGTACTCATATATTAAACTCTCGCGTAATTCAAAGGCGGGTTGTTCTTCAATTATTATTCGTATACACTGCGTGAGTACCTACGTCTGATTAAAATTTAATTGACATTAATTTGAGGAATTTCGTTTTCATTTTGCAACCTATAGTGGATACTAATAAAACGTAATTAACTGTCTTTTGAATTCGCCGTCACGTAGTATTCGCAGCAGCCTTGAAATTGACACGAAACGACGCGACGGTGTGATAATAAAACTAAAAAATATACACTGAAATTATGACACAAATATTATTAATGTTATCTATAGATCAGAAGAAAAATGGAAAATTTGAACGCGTTTATCTGATATAGGCGGCACCTAAACATATTAATACTATATTATAATATTATAATTATAACACAATATTATTATATAGGCAGAGGTACCTACATTATAATACATTATACGTTTATTCAACGAGATACGCAACCAGCGCGTCGTCGTTACAGAATTTTGTAAAATTATTTTATTGGTACTTATACCTACAATCTCTACCTATATATGAATATAATATACATTCATATTTTTTATAGTACATATCGCCGCGTACAAAAGAACAAACGGCCTCGGGTATACCAGATTTGACGGGCGCGTGCAGTGGGTCTGCGGGGGGTTAAAACGCGTCGACGTTATATTCTACGGTACTCCGAGGGTGTAGGACGCGGGAAGGACGCAGCGTGGGGGTGGCATACGCAGCAGCAGCAGCAACAGCAGCTGAGACGACGAGTGAGGATAAGATAATGGTTGATAAGGCAGCCAAGGCTTACACACACACACACACACACACACACACACACACACACACACACACACACACACACACACACACACACACACACACACACACACACACACACACACACACACACACACACACACACACACACACACACACCGTACACGGGTACACTACGCATCGTCGCAGGACCTTTTCGCCGCAGCTGGTCCTCGCGGTCCGAGTCCTTTTTATAAACAGCTGGCTCTCAAGAAAACCGTGAGAACTCTGCAGACACCCGAAAAGGATATATTCACACTCGGTGCGTTTAATTTCCCACACACAATATAATATAAACACGCTTCTATAGGTATATTATATTATATTATTATACCTATACAGGTGGCGTACGTATACGATTTTCCACTTTTCTCGGCCCTGCGTATGATAGTAAGTAGGTAGCTGCCACAGGTATATGAAATTATCGCACATGTATTATAGGCGTAATACCATATAGTGTTGTCAACCTGCATGGAGGGGAGGGGGAGCTCAAGTCTACTTGCCTGTAAAATTATTTCGCACTGAACGTGCGACATTCTATTTTACTCATTTTTACTAGGTATATAATACTATAAAATTGTAATAGGTAATAATATAATGTTAAAACTTGAAGGTGGCCCAAACGAAAAAATCGAAGAAACGCTTATTTAATATTATACAGATAAATTAATATAACGTAAGTAATATATAATTGTATAATGAAATATTATAAGTACCTACTTATAATTATTCGATGCCTATTATATTGTTTTCTGTGTTTTTTCAACGCAACAGTCTACACTGATATAATATACCAACATGGCAATATATATTTATGTGAATAGTACGCCATAGTAGATATATTTTCTGCAGCCATCAAGCTATGGAAAATATCCCATCTTAAATTTTTAGTTTGAGTCCCCAAAGCCAAATCTCCCAAAGACATAACTCACCAATGTCGTAGTGCATAATATGCAAGCGATTGTGGTAGGCAGGTGGGTATATAAACATAATAATATATTATATTATAAACGCGCAATATTTTTTTATCCAATTTATTAAAACAGCTATTCGTATTTCCGTGTATAGGTGTACAATGTCATATTATACATGGTATATAAATTATATCAATATATTATGATAATTAGGAATTAATTAATACCACGTGCGTATATAATATTTTGTACGCTGATGACATAGATAGGTAGAAATCTAAATGCTTTATAAAAACACTATACAGGGTGATTCACTGATTCACCAAGTATATGCTTGCTAAACCTTATTAATTTTTTTAAAATTCTAATTTTTGGAAATTTCAAATATAGAGTACTTAAGGATCATATTTTAAAAATTTTAGATTTTTATAAAATTTAAGGAGTACCATGTGGCGATACAAACTTATTTTTTTCAAACGAGAACAACCTTTTTATCTATAAATTATTAATTGGATGACATTTTAAAGATTTTAATCTATCTAAATTAAAAATCGAAGAAGTTTCAGAGTTATTAAAATGTAAATATATGAATGATATAATAGTCTTTACAAAAGGTTATACAAACATATAAAATAGATGTAATATAAGTCTTGGAGTTATACCGAAGCACTGAGCTGTATATTATACCCAAAAACTGCACTCGTTTGATCAAAATCAACAATTTCTAAAAAGCCGTCTGATTGACAATTTCTAAGAAAAAAGTGTGTTTAATTTGAAAAAAATTAGTTTATATCGCCACATACTTATCTTTAATCGTTCACACATCGAAGAATTATTTGAAAACACGGTCTTCATAGATAAACTCAAAAATGTCAAAAATGAGAATCTGAATAGATTCATTATTAGAGATAAATGGGAGTGAGCATGCTCGGTCAATCGCTCTGTATATTGGCAGTTATCGCGTATAAACAAATAATAAATGTTTAGTCTAGTCAGAACCAGAGAGGAATTTTTTCAAACAAGTTTGAAACAATTATTTTTCACATTTTGGTTGCACGCTCGGCTACTAATTAACATACACCATATACGTCTCATACATATAGCAATTTAGCAATCTCGGAAAACTCGAAATACAACGATTATATAATATACATACTTATATACATATAATTCCCGCGATTTACCGACGAACCGCAAAAACACTTTTATTCGTGTCAAATGCGTATGATATTAGTTTTAAATTTGAATAATATCAGTACCGTAGCTAGAATTTTTTTATCAATTGGGGGGGGGGGGGCTCACAGATAGGATACCCTCGGTGTCCCCAGCGCCCCCTCCCCATCCCGATTACTGCACTGAATAATATTATATTTATTCATATATATTCAATATTCATAGACATAGGTAGGTATACCGACTAAAATATTTCCTACGCAGCAATGACGTACTATTATAAAATGATACTTCCAAAGACTGCGCAGCAGCAGCTACCGAAAAATTATTATACACTAACAATGTTTTGACGCGTATCGTATTACAAACGTCATGTACCAGGTATATAGTCCGACCCGAGAGGGTGGTGTATATAAATAATGGATGTATATATGTGTGGAAGTTGAGTTCGGGACGAACGTACCCTGCTAAGCAGTCAGGTGGTAATAATAACAACAGGTCCATACGATGGGATATTATAAATAATAATCGTATCGTGTATTATATATTATAGTCGCTCAGATTGATCAAATCCCGCAGACCGCAATCGGGAGAGGAATGATCGGCGTCGTCGTAATTATGATTAAAATACATCCTGTTTTTGTTGAATAGGTATATTATTATACTCGTATATGTTACAACGTGATTCATTCAAGTATGTCTATACTCGTTATGTCGTATAAAGTTGTAACATTTTTGAAAATATTTTAATTTTTCACGCATAATATTTTTGATGTCGCGATTGCAAAACGACATTTTAGATTCTGAGCGAAGCGATGAATGTATTGATTTTACAATGATGTGTGTTTTTATTTTATTTTTTTAATTTTTTTTTTAAATCTTTTTTAAAATTTTTTTTTTTTGTGTCTGTCATCACCTTTTAGGACAGTAAAAGTGCTTGGATTTTCTTCAACAGTAACTTTTCTGATAGGAAAGTGAATCTAGTTGGTACTTTGGAGGGTCAAAAGTAAAAATTCCCAGTAGTTTTCAAAAGCGACGTGAAAAACAAAAGAAAAATTAAGGAAAAACGGGAATTTTTACGCAAAATCTGTTTTTGAGAAAATCGATTTTGGTTTTTGGTGTAACTCTAAAACAAATGACCGTAGGGACATGAAATTTTGACTGAATGTTTTTATTAGCATTTTCTATACATCATAAAATTTTGAAAATATTTTGACTCTTTTTGAGCTGTTTACGGACATTGTCAGTTTTCAATTTTTTTAGTTTTTTTTTCTATAAATATCAATAAAATTTTATCTGTTGAGTAAAAAAGCTTGAAAATTTAATAGAAGGCTCCTAGGTTATTGTTTCAAAGGCAGATGAAAAAAATTAAAAATCCTTAGTCACAGTTTTTATTTATAAGCATTTAAAGTTCAAATTTTGACAAAATACTGAAAAATCACGAAAATTAGCAAATTATTTTGAGTTGAGAATTCATAAAAATTTTTCTTTTTAAATCTAAGATTTGAAAATGTAATACAAGATTACACATAAGTTTGTCTACCTTTATCAAGAAAAAAATATCTACAAGAAACTTAAATAAAATTTTTATGAGCGTCTGAAATTTATATTTTTACAACATTTGATATTCACTCGATTTCTCATGTAACAATTTTCTTATTTTATTGTAATTAAAAAAATAATGACTGTAGATACTTGAAAATTTCACTGAATGTTTATATTAGCATTTTCTGTACACCATAAAATTTTGAAAATATTTTGACTCTTTTTGAGTGGTCTACGGACATTGTGAGTTTTCAATTTTTTAATTTTTTTTTTCTATAAATATCAATAAAATTTTTTTTGTTGGGTAAAAAAGCGTGAAAATTTAATATAAGGCTCCTGATATATCGTTCTAATAGCAGTTGAAAAATATTAAAAATATATAGGCACAATTTTTTTTTATAAGCATTTATAGTTCAAATTTTGACAACATTTATCAAATTTATAATTTATTAATTATTTTGTAGCTAAAAATGTATAAAATGTTTAACTTTTATGGCTAAGGATTGAAAATTGAAAACAAGGCTCCACGTAAATAGGTTATATATAAATTACTTTATTCACAATAATATCATCAAATATACTTGGTAATATCATAGGCTGACTGACCGTTTTCGCTCAGAATCGTTTTTCTTATACAATGATATTATATCATTGAATTCAAATTTAACAACATCCATTACAGTGACCCACTTGTAACCTACTGTACAGCAGAGCGACATCCACTTATCCACCTTTTTTTAAATCGTATATTATAACTTATAATTTAGGCTAGGGGATTTACTTGCAATAATAATGGTAAAATATATGTTTGGTTTGATTAGAACCCTAAAATATACCATAAGACATTTTGCGTGTTTACAGTTGAAATGAACAATAATATGCAGAAATATATACAACAAAATAACCACCATTTGCTTCAACATGACGTATTTTGTATGGACATTATACGATCAAAAGAAGTAATCAGAAGTTACAAAAAAAAAATATGATGCCCAATGCGTATAAATCCTAGCCGTTAGCCGTATAAATCCTAACCCGTTGGTATTTAATGTTTAGATTAGCGAAGTGGGTAGTGGACCAATACACTTTGCGGGGTTGCCCCGTGCAGCCACTGCAGTAATCTGCAGCTCATCAAACTTTAGGTACTTTTATACTTGTATATTTGTATTATCAAACTATATAACTATAATACTCGTTAAAAATCCTATTTTCATAATTGAAGTTTTAAATACTCCGAAAAATATTACTACCTATAATTCAAAAAAGTTGCAAACACTTCGGAAAGTACCTATTATAATAACGTGTTAAAAAATTGTAAAAAATATCATTTTTTTTTCTTCAAAAAACACTTCTTAAATAAACCACTCTGTGCATAATAATAATACATAATACGATTTTGCCTTTGCGTCCACGAACACGAACAAAATAATAATAATATCACAATGATCGAAATAAAATCCATACGACCTACACCTTCGGTCCCAGCGTTTCGTGTACACGCGCGTAAACATTTTACAATATTATATATTATTATATTTTGTGCACCCCGTGTCGTCACCGGCTACCGGTCTTCGACGGTTTTTTGTTCTCCTCCACTCGCTGTGCGCATATATTGTTCTATAATACAATAACAATGCGCGTCGGATAAACGTGTTCGCCGTGTACGTCATAATTAATGAAGCCCATTCGTACCCATAATAATAATGTGTACCCACGTATGATATTGGCGCGTCAATCATTAATCTTCGTCATTTCGTGACGAGGAGAAAAACGAAATCTTTTGCACTGATCTCGACGGTTATATTATTATGTATAGGTACACGCACTTTGGGAACCGCATGCGACGATGACGACGGATCGCGCCGGGCGTTCGTAAAAGCATTATATTATTATTGTCGTGCTGTACCTTTATATATTATATATATATAAATATATTATAACTTGGCACTCATTGTTGTATGTGAATGTGTGATCTATACGTCCTATCGGTAGCGATCTACGCATAGGACGATTGTAAAAACTCTTCCGATTCCAATGACCTGCCCGGCGGTAAACTCTTTCGGATCTACTTCAGACTTCAGTACTATAACTATTAAAGTATTAACTACTAAGGATATAATTATATAATTATGTACGTTCTCCCGAGTCTGTTAGACAACTTTGTTTGTACATTATAATTGTATCATCATTCATTATATAATATAATATATATTATAAACACACAAATTTAAAAAAAGTCAAATACATAAATTGTAGTGAATAATAATAAAAAAAAATTATAATTTACATACATTTCTTTATATTTGTGAGCTATACCTAATACTTCTAGATACTATTATAGACTATAATCGATAACTTTGACCCGGGAGAGTTAACTATAGTTTTAAAAATCGGGAGTTTATAACACCGCACCTATGAAATGCCACAATAGTGATACCCATACCCGAGATCACTCGGACAAGCTCGGAACCCGCGCCCGTACGTGTAATTTTTAAAATTCGTACGTGAAAATCTAGAACAGGGAGTGAAGTACATATTATAGATTTCTCAATAAGTAATTCAAAATTAATTTCATTTTATATCATCAGCTGGTTATCCCTGGTACCCGGTCAGCGTTAAGAGTGTCACATTGTCACCATACGACGTCAGAGCAGTATATTATTTTTGTTCCCTCTCTCGGACCCGCGCATCAAATAGATCAAACGCATTCTCGTTTAATCGTTTATACTGATTTTTTAGTTATCTATCAGAGTAAAATCACCTATTGAAAAAATTATAGAGGACACTATTTTGAGGGTTTAATATATCGGTTTTTAATTTTATTATTATATTTTACTTAAAAAAATACTTGAAAAATAAAAAATAAATGTTGTATATTTAAATGGATATTAAATTGTTTTTAGATAATATTTAGACAAATCGTTATGTAATGACCCTAAAAATATTATTCTCTATAATGTTAGGTGATTTTACTCGAAAATAACTCAGAAACATAAAAAAACAAAAAATGATTTTGTGTGAATACGTTTTGTATAGTATGGACATGTTGCTCGTGGGCCAGATAGAGAAGAGAAATTTTAAATTTCTACAAGAAATTGGAGTGGAATGAAAAACAGCAATATAGTAAATTACAGGAATCGATGAAAATAAGTAGTATTTAAATACTAATTTTAGTTTTTATTTTAATTCGTAGACCGAATGGGTACTTTTTAATATTCAGAGCTCGATGTCAGCGGATTAATATTGTTTTCTCTCTCTGACCTCGTGGGTCAAATACGAGTATGGTGATCAATTTGCGTTCAGCACTTCAGCAGATCAAATGTTGACATTTTGTGTCACTTTAATATTTTAATTTAAAAGTGATGGATAATATTATACAACTTAAGGATAGGAATATTACATAAGGAACCGCAGAGATTTATTTTGATATTTTAAGTTATGAATTAAAATTTATAAATATAGTTACCTATAGTAACTATAGTAAGGTTACTATAAAGGTTAGTAACCTAACCTAACCTTTATCTATGTAAAATATTATAATTTTGAAATGTCTATACCTTGCTTTAAAATTAAAATATGAATATATAATGCTATTATGTGCCTTAGATAATATTCTTATCTTTAAATTTGATAATAGGTCAATTCACTCTAATTAGTAAATCTACAACGCAAAAGTGGATTTTATGGCAAATCGTCTATGCTGCATGAAGGTCAAAGAGAAAACAATAAATGGTACACTGAAATTATCTTAAGATCAAAGGGGATAAAGGAGACTTAACATGATAACTGATTCATATAATAAAAACGATTTGTCGGTGAGTTTGATGATATTTATGAAATGTAATATATTTCAATAAATTAATTTTCAGGAAACGAAAAATAAGCCTCGTTTATGTATTATCTGTTGTAATGGTTTATGTTAGTTTTGATAAATAAGATAAATTATAAAAATCAAATATTTTGATAATAAAAACTTCGTAAAAATGTATTATACAAGATATTGTAATAATCGAACAATTTTCAGATTGACTGTTACTCACGTTTCAAGTTCAAAACTATCTTCATGTGAATGTGATTATTCATACCTATCTACTATTATATCAGTATATAATTGAGATAACTTGTCGGATAAGAGTTATTATAAATATTAAGTACGATATATATAGGTACTCAAACTACCGAATCCTTGAGGAAATCTCGAAATATATAATTTATAAACAAATGTTACATCTCCACGTTTGGAGAATAATGCAACAGGTGGCATTCGGCATTTCACCCGTTCTCAGAAAAATAAAATCGACGCTTTTCACCATGACACAAACAAAACATTCGGCAATCAACAGGTATACATTTCAAAAATCAAAAATGTTCTCATTACAAATTTAGGTCAGAAGATTATTTTACGTTGTCATTACCTAATATTAGTGTAGGTAGCATTTTACATTTTTTTAAATAATTATTTTCCACTATATCAATACTATTCAATACTTTAGAGTTCAGGTACATATGTATATCATATGATGTGGATATATGTATATCATTAAACCTAGGTATAGAAAGATTCAACGATCTCACGCAATAGGTCCCTGCTGTAGATCACAACTTACAAGAATAATAATATCATATATTATGTATTATTATATTGTTATATAACGCTCGCAATATTCGAATTTCGAATGTCCGCCTGGACGAGGATCGTTTTACTATTCGAATGCACATTAATTATTATAATATGTTTATGATATAATATAATATACCTATATAGTGTGTATAGAGGACATTGGTATATATTGCGCGGCAGTTGTTGTATATTATATCATATATTATACCGTATAATTATATCGTCAACAGACGTTTTCGGAGACGGCGTGTGTTTCGTTTTTACCCCGCTGCAGCCGCAGTAGTTTACTACCTAGGTATATATACCAATATACCTTCAATTATGTTTGAAAATTATGTTGCTCTCTATTAACTAGCTATACAGGGTATACCCATGTATAATATGCTCCAGACCGGAACAAAAAGGATTAGGTGGGCATACACTTATCGAACATCATGATGTCGTGTCCGAGGAGATTAATAATAATAACGATTTTATTTTGTGCAGACAGACTATTTTTTTCATTAAAAGTGCTCGTCAAAATCGACTCGTTTAGACCTCGGCGAGCATTATTATAACAATATTATTATATTAAAAGATAAGAATAATTACATACCGTATCTTGATTCTAAACATTTTGTACACGCATAAATTCATAAGAATGGGTCGAATATTTCGATTGGTGTAGGATGTATTATAATATTATGTAAAGTATATGCACAGGAAAAAAAAACTGTGTTCAACGAATTAACTGTATAAATAAATCTTATAGGTACATGTTTTCGTCGTTACTATAATACGTAGATACCTACCTGTATAGAAGTAAACAAAAACACAGTGCAATACATTTAAATTAAATCTCGCTTAAAATCAATTTCTTTGTAGGTATACCACCTATGCCTATTAATTATTGTTATTAGTATATGGTACAAAACAATCCTACTGCCTATGTAAATTTCAATAGATAAATATCGGCTAAAAATACGAATTTTTAACTTTTCCAGAATGAAAAATAATTATTCCTATTGTACGGCCATTTTTCCGATGTATTCATACCTACATTGTAAAACAACGTAATGCGACGAACAATCGGTGTATAATTAAAAATAGCATAATAATATGATAATTGATATTGTAATAATATAAGTCTATAGTCTAAATATTATTATAATCTAGTAGGTATCAGTAATATATTTTTTAATTTATTTAGTTGTTCATTTTATTATCATACAATAAAAACATATTATTACATCACGTGGGGATAAAGTATTTATAATACGTACATGTACCTATCATGAGTACGTGAAAGTTCTATGTTATCTATGGGTGAAAATGGATTAAGCGAATACTAGCTTTAGTTATAATATACTGTAGAACTACGCAGAAGAACTCGATGTTATAGATAACCGTAAATATTCGAACAGATAACAGTATAGAGGGGTTCATTTAAAAATATATAAATGCTCATCAACTTAAAATGTATTAAAGTTTTTGAAAATATTATTTTTCATTAGGAATTCGTAAAAAAATAAAATTGTTGAAAAGTTTCGATGAGCCTACTAACCTAACCAGTGGACCAACATTTTGCGGTAGTGTGCACATCACAACATAACCATAACTAATTAACTATACTCATTGGTGGATATTTAGCCAAAGGTATGTATGGGGAGGGACTGACAAAAATCCATTATCAACATCATGCAGGTTTCAACCTTAAACTTACAGTCCAAGTTATGCCTCCAAACTCGCTATATCTTAAATGAATGTAAATAATGAAAATTCATAATAAATAATTATATATTTATTTTAATGTTATACATTTTTTAATAATAACAATGTTGTAAACGGACTAAACCTTCTGGGGGTACTTGAAATCATCCTGGAGGGACTTAAGCCCTCCCCCTACAAATCCTACCTTGTGTTTAAATATACTTATTAGAATTTCGATTTTTATGTACCAATACAAAATTATTGGAAAAATATTCCACTTATAGGAGTTAGGAATATTAAATTGAAAATGACATGAATGTAATAAAATTAAATGTTTTTATTCAAAAAATATAAATTTTTTTTTTTGAAGCTGCTGTTTTGGAATGACTGTTTTAAGTCAATTTATAAAACAAAAATATTATTTTAAATAACGTAAAAAAATATTTTTAAAATCGTTTTAATGATGATTTAGTGTTATTTGTTAAATAATCATATACAGTACAATACAGAGTTATTCGTCAATGTATCTATAGGTATTATTCGTAAATATAAATTTTTGAGTAGTTTTTGAGCTATAAAACTTTGTAGTTTGTGTACTAAGGATAATGTGTCTAAGATAATAATATAGCATTGAATATAATATATAATTTATGTTAGTAATTAATATACAATATACTATAGGTACTCGATGATACAAGGTGTATGACTATGATGATTTGAAAATTATAGTAACTAATATTAGTCTAAAATGTTTATAATTTGTAAAAAAATAGTACAATAAATACTAGATCTATTAAATATTTCATACATTTTATATTTTCTTAAAAATATTTTTAAGGATAATTATTCTGTCTATACACATTTGAATAACGCAGAAACTACTCATTCGAATTTTTAAAATTTAAGACATATCAACTGTTTGTAACAATTTACAGTAAAAAAAGTTGGTCTCATTTGTAAATAAAAAGTTAGCCACATTCCTAAAATGGAATAAAAAAATCTAAAGAATTGAAAATACGGTATACCTAAAATTTCCAGAAATCAGAATATGAGTAGACATTTTATTAAATGAAAAATGTAGGTTAGCATGCTCGCAATCTAATCATCCTAGTCGTACAGTGTAAGTACATATAGGTAATAAATAATAATATATCGAGCGATGGACGTGCATTATTTGAATTCAAATAGGTATTCATTTCGTCTAAATAAAACGAACAGATCGTTGGCTGATGACTTACTAATTCCAAAATACGAATTGAATGATATAAAAAATAACAGGTTTCGTGTAATATGTATTATTATGAAATTCGTTAAGCATAATATACACGTACCTATATAAGAAACGAAGAGATATAACAAAAACCTTAGAAAATGTTTTTATCAATGATACCTTACTTAATACGCCCCACAGTAAAAAGCAGTACAGATGGCGTTTTCCTTTATCATCATATATTATATATTGTTATGTACCTTCGCCACCTGTTTTATATTAACGTTGTCAATTGTCATATTATTATCGAGTATTGACAACTGTTCCTAATTAACCAGTATCCGCCGTTTCCGGTTACCTGTTGCACTAACTGCGTGTATTAAACTACACTGCGTACCTATAATATTATTGTTTAAATACCAAATGACTGATTATGTAATAATAATAACTAATAATACTCTTATCCTGTATCTACGCAAGTCCAAGCGGGAAGTGACTGTCGTTAATTTACATTTTTACCGGTAGAAATTATTGTAATAAATAATATGTGATCATTTAATTTTACATTTTTTGTAAGCCTATACAATTGTACACGTCTATGCGTAATGACTAATGAGTATAATACTATAATGACATAAGTGACTAAAATTTATGATACTTGGCTAAACGACGCCTGTTAGAAAATTATACTAATGGTATTCCGTAAATATTATTAATAATATAGAAGCTGACATTTATAAGTTAATTATTTTATAATTTTTAATTTTTTGTGTATGTACTTATTTTATAATAAATTATATATTAGGAGGATTATGTAAATATATTATAATATAATATTATGTATTTTTATGAACTTACCGAATGAAGTTCCTCCAGACGTTCCAGTTCATCCATTATTAATGTAACTATATTTTTATGCAGACAGTAATCTTCTGAGTACTAATTACTACCTATAAATTGGTGATTGGATCCAATACGGTGTTAGGTCTATGTCGTAAACATATATACCTGTGTCGGTGTAAAAAATTAGGTAGGTATTACTACGAGAAGATGATAATTATTACTGTTGGATTACAAATTGCTTTTACAACGATTATTCGACGTTATTAAAATGCGCTATCAACAAAGATAAACAAACTATTATTTTATTAGTTGAGAGTGCATTACTGTTATTATAATATTATAACATAATATTATGTTTGTTTTGTGATAGAAATTATATAATATTATATTATATACCTATATATTAAATAAATTCCAAACTTGAAATTTGAAACACTAAACAGTTTATTATAAACTTCGTGAATTATAACGTATTATAATTTACCATCACACATATTCAGTTTATAAAAAATAAGTAAGTATACCAATGTCCGTGGGAGAAGGTCATAATAATATTTCAAAGAAAATTATATATATTTTCAAAATTAAAGACACCAACAATTTTGAATTTTATAATAAATTATTTAAAAACCTGCAAGCTCTAAGTTTTTTGCATTTTGTTTTGGTCAGTCTGTTGAAAACTTTATCAGACATTATTTTTTTGAAGTAATTGGGAACATTATAGATACATATTAGGTAGGAGTCGTGTTATTTCATTAACTATTGTCTATTATTATACCTTTGAGCACGTCCATGACAAAGAATCATACTGCAATAGTATTATATAGCGCTATAATAGCTTCAGTAAAATAATATTAATTGAATAGGTTTTAAATTAATTTAATAATAATAACAATTAACAAGACATAAGGTTTGTCATCACTCATTGCTATAGGCTTTTTTTATCTTTAATTTCGGTCCTTTATTTTCGTATAACTCTATACCTTTAATGCTATATTATTATATATAATACTTATTATCACAATTATTTTTTTTTTAGATTATGTAAATATATAATCTCTCAATAAATGTTTAATAACAATTTATTGTTTAAAGAAAAAATCAATGTGGATTCTGTTATCTACTGACCTGTTTTGACTATAATATGGTGATTCCTAAAGAATAAAGTATAGTAAATTACAATTTTAAATAGTTTATCTTTGTATATTACCTACCATATTTGTCGCAATTTAAAAAGAACGGAACATTATATCGGACAGGTTATTTTAGGTACAGATACCTAAGGTATTTGCATTTTATCTTTATAAAATACGATAGTAATTATTATAATTTAAAAACCCGATTTTTTTTCACAATTTAATTTTTTTACTCATTAAATCACGAATTCCTTTTTGTTGAATAAAAATATCAGATAAATATCTTAGGCGGTAAAAAACGAAAATTAAGGAAGCACGACCGGGCCAGCAAATATATTATTATGCGCGTTATACCTACGCAGTATCTTCTAGAAAAATGTTTATTACATTCTTATCATAATAGAAGGCTGCAAATATAACTCGAACAATTTGTATAAATGCGCACGCCGCACGCTATATATTAACAAAAATACTATTTTGGAAGAGTTCCACGCTCAATTAAATATAGTGTTCACCCGACACATTTTTAAATAGTCAAAACTATGCATACGACGTGCGCAAATACCTTAATTTGGCAAATACATTATATACTATACATAACCAGTAACCACTTTTAGTTTTCACACTTGCGTTTCGCGCATCCACACACACACACACACACACACACACACACACACACACACACACACACACACACACACACACACACACATACAAACATATGAACAAACTACGCATTTATTTATTTACATCAAGTTATACAAGTATATAATATAATAAACATATATATATTATATAAAACAATTGCGTTAATAAATAATAATACAAAATAAAAATACCTTCGCGGTACGGACACTATAAATTAGATATAAAAAAATATATTATATATTATATTATTTTTAATGGTATATATTATTATATAGATACATATTATATTTTATACAAGATATTATATTGTTTCATGCGTTCGACTTAACGGTATATACTAAAAATATATTTGAGCCCCTATTATAATATTCACAATATTTAGGGGCTGTTTTTTTTTTTACACACACGCGAAATATATAATATATATTATTTACCCAATCCATAGGTACATCAATATATTATGATGTATACATGATTACATTATACACATATATGGTTCGGTTTTCGCGACGTTTGAACACGTCGATATATAAAAAAAAACATCACATACACTTATATATTAATATATTATATAAACACATATCTAGGCGGTAGGTACCTACACACGTTATGGACATCTTTGACAATTTATTTTATAAACATAATAACAATACGCCGATCACGGTCATCGTCGTGTGTGTATAAAAATAAAAATATTGTAGGCACTGACGCGTGCAAATCGTGCGGAAATCAATCCATCGTACGACGATAGCAGTAATATCTAATGTAATCTAATGGTGATTAAAATGATGATGACGACGAGGATGATAGTAATAATAATAAGAATAATAGTAATTATAATAATAATAGTAATAGTAATAAATATTAATAATTGTATAAAACATCAACAAAATAAAATAATAATTTATAAGTGTATTATATTATGTATCACCCTGTGTCCCTATCGCAGTTAAGAAATTGTACTTATTTCGTTGTATATAGTGTGATACACATATATTATATTTATAAAATATAACTTTACAAATAAAATCATACCCCACAGAGTCGGAGTTTTATATACAATAATGTACGTGTCGATTTTAACGTCAACGATGTCGTATTACGTAGAGATGCTTTTCTCTCCATAAGTAGGTACGTACTGTTCGATATTTTATTATAATACACGCAGAGTAGAATAGAATTATTATTAAAACATAATAATATTCACTATATTCGCGTCACGCAGACGAAAGTCAGAATAGATCATCGCGCCGTTTCGTTTTTATCAAAATATCGTGTACCCGAAAAATGTCAACCGGAGGCGTTCGATATAAAAAATATATAGTTAGGTAGTAGTTATATTATTGTGCGATGCCATTATAATAACATCACTCGTAATTATATAATAATATTACATTAATATTGGTCAACGGATTTACGAAGTAGCGTGCACACACGTACCTATTATAACATATAATTCGGGTCAGATGTTCAAACATCTCAACTTCTTTTCGGGCACCATGGACGAGAACGACGGCATGTTGTTGGTGGTGAGCACGTCGTCGGGCCGCACGCCGATGGACTGCAACCGTTCCAGCACGAGCAGTTCGAGCTTGCTGAGTTCGACGTCGACGCGGTGCACGGGCGCGTGCTGCCGCTCCCACCGCGCCAACAGTATCACGTACTCGGCGTTGTGGCCGGCCGGTCCCGTGCACGTGGCCACCTGCGTGGCCAGCTCGTCGACGGGCGCTTCGCCCAGCCACTGGCCGTTGTCCGGCGTGGCCACGTACACGGTCGCGTTCACGGTCCGCCGGCAGCACTCGTCCGCGCCGTCCGACCGCACGTCCACCTTGTGCACCTGGTAACCGCCCAGGTACACCTCCCGCATCTCCAAGTACCTGAACGCCGTCTCGTCCGGCAACAGGAACGCCTTGCCCCACACGAAACCCTGCAACAATAACAAACGCACCCGTTTATAGTTGGTTTTATGTATGATATGGGTACGTATATATTGTAATATATTATATAGGTATAAGGCGAGGGTCTTATATTCGTTAAATTAGAAAAAAAATTATTGGATTTTCCGCCAAAAGCAACAGTACCGATATTTGCGTCATGTTGAAAAATTAATATATATAAAAAAAAAAAATAATATAATTATAAATATCGAGTTAATATTATGATTTTTCCAACAAATATAGATGACGTGTTTTTATGTAGGTGTGCTTATTGTCACCTATATTTAAATGAAGATTTGGATGGGGGGTCGCGGCGTATTGCTCATATACCTTGACCGTTTTCCGTACCAATTTCCAATTGAACTTTAAGTCTAGGGCGTCCTTAGTACAAGCTTGAGCTAGAATTTCACATTCAGACTTACAATAACGTATATAGTTAGAGGTGGAACAACATTCATTTTTGGTAAATCTTGATATATAGGGAACGTTCGTCAGTATTGTTGAAACATTTTATGAACAAAAGGTATTCGTAAACATAACATATTTTTACCGCCCTTGATTAAATGAAACAAAATTTAGTTGCCTACTTTGTCGAAAGTAAAATAATCCACAAATTGGTAAGAACATTGTATATGTTCACATTGTAACATTGTTGGCTACACGCGTGTTGGAAACCACACATTGGTGTTTAATTTCTGTATAGTACGCGCATCGATCACTATCACTATATAGACACTATATATATACTACACTCGCTTCGCACAAATAAACATCTTATAATCGAGAAAACGCAATTATTTTCGCCGGGTGCAGTAGGAAGCTGCTGAGAATTCGTTGAGAAAAAACCATAACACGTCTTTCGTGTTGTTTTTTTTTTTTTTTTTTAAACAGACTCACGTCTGTGTATAGAGGAGTGCGTAATTCAAGAAGTACTTGAATGGAAACATTGGAAACCCTAAGAAGAACAGACCGGTTTGTTGAAAATATCGGTGGATATAGATCGTGTTTATGTGTAGGTATATGAGTGGTATACGAGAGTTATAAAGTAAAGTAGTCGACGTTGGCTAGGGGATCAAGAAGAAGGGTGGGCAATAAATAATAACATTTGCGTTCGGTTATTAACATAAACTATAAACAGCTTGTTAAGTGATTTTTTAATTTTCAACGAAATGTTAACCTTTACACTCGAGTTGGTAGTTTGTACACAACGTATAGGCTGGGTATAGATTTTATCAAACACACAAAGTTAAAACGTATTGATGATCAGTGACTACTCGTTAAATTCACACTAGTTAGGTAGGTACTGCACTCAACGACTGCGTCATACAGAATAATATAACAATTTTATTGTTTGATTGTATTGAGATAATTTATTAAATCATAAGAAAAAAAATCTTTGAAAGTCTTTGAATTTTAGTCATTACAAAGGATTAAATTTGATTTATGATGCATGCCTTTGAAATATGCTACTATTACGTGCACATAATATACGTACGTATTACTATTTGTGCGAAGTTGTTGTGTTATGCGATTTGTGTTAAGCCATTAGATAAAGTTTTGGGTTTAAAAATGTATAAATGTAATCATCATTGTGCATATTCTTGATAAAAGTCTAGACCTTGTGAATAATTTAGTAAACTAACTTTTTCAATTTAATTAAAAACACGTACCTAGTCTCATAGTCGTCTCTAATATACATATTATTATAATCTATAACAGTTCATAACTATTATAGCAATACAAATTACAATTAAAATAAGATCAGTTATTCTAATCTGGTAGAATATAATATAATATAATTAAAAGTAAAGTTAAAATGTTTATAATAATGGTTATTAAAAATTATTACAGATTGAATAATGCGAATGCTATTGGACCTTAATAATAAATGTGCATCGACCAACCTAGTCATAGCCCTTATAAATAACCTATAATTTGATGCCTTAGCGGTATATATAAGAAAAAGTAAAGCTATTTCATTGAAAAATGTATACCATAAAAAACTACCCCTACAGACTTATTAATATCAATTTCATTTTCGAAGTAAAAAAAAAACAAAAACAATACATATATCGATTGATGAAATATGATTTTAATTTAGAAATAACGGGAGTAATAATGTTGGAATTGGGATAAGAACCTTTTTGTCTTATATAATGTCTGTTATTATTTTTAGAGCCCTCTCAAGGCCACAACCGGCTCTCTGAGTTTTGATTTATAATCGCTACCGTCTTATAAAAAGTGTAAACCTATACTTTGACTCACGAAGACGCGCCTAAAAACCATTCACAATTATTATTTTTTTGTTTTAATATTTTTGAACATACTGTTATTAATTTTAATTTTTAATACTTAGGTACTGTTACATTCTCTTTACAATATATTATGTTTGTTCATACACATTACACAATCATATACATTTTTATTTTTACTCTAAATGCTCTAATAATTTATTTACCTTGTAGGTACCCTAGTCCCTACTAAAAATTTATAAAATATAAAACAGGTAGGCATTTATGTTATGATTTCTAACCGTATTCATAATATTAGATAAAGAAAATATCATAAGCAAAATGAGTACCTATACAATTATTTTAATGATCTCTAATTTGAGATGACGTTCATTCATAAATACAATTATCCATTTTATGGACGCATGAAACAAATAGTGTTGGACCACAGATATATGTAAGTATTATGTCTTTTATGACATAATACATATGAATGACAACGAGTACAAATTCTAGGTAACTATACCTATTTAAATGTATTCATTTTCGTTATAAATACGTTTTATTTGTGAATATTAATTATGCTTAAAAACTTTATCACCTTCGATTATTTATTATTCAAAGTATTTGCAACATGTTTAAAGTCGTTATTAGTTAGAACATATGATTGCTAATTATTGCAAATATAATGAACTCCTTGATTTGTACAGTCGTATACCTACAGGAAATTGATAATAAATATTGTACACCTACTTTTGTTGATAAAATGATATTCTCACTTAAATCCATTGAAACATGCATGCGTATCACACGCACAGAATACTATATTAATTTGTAAGTAGATTTCATGTACTTGATTACTACACATTATTTATTTATTATCGTTTCCTGCATATAGTCCATTTCATATATTATATTATTATCTACAGAATATATAAACAAAATGCAACACAACGCAACGCACAGCATTTCTCATTCACTATACAATAAGCTACGAAGGACATATTATTTTTTTTTCTGTTTACTAAACGGAATGCGGTTAAAAGAAAATAATACGTTTCGTTTCGGTATCAATATGTAGGACGTAGGTATATAAAATATAAATATTAAACTTTAGTTACCTGAGGGTCTTCAACTAATGTGGCCACACGTCCAGGCTGAAAAAAATAACATTAACCTAAGTTAGTCAAATACTAGTTTTCGTTTATATTTTTATAAATAACAATAACAATAATATTATAGGCACACATATTATAATAAATGTGAATAGACGGGACAATACTCTCGTCATGATGGCAGTGGAGTAGAGGCATGTGTTTGCTGAATGGCTTTGTATTAGATACAGTTATGATTGAACCATGTTCATAATAATAATATGATGTATGTCTAAGTGAGAAGACCATATATTGTGATGTCCGTAGTTCACACTATTTCCCAGTTGTAAAAAATACAAACAATAGACTCCTACAGTGAAGAAGATCTTATATTCTCTTGGACCTCGTCTTTCTTTTTGTATAATATATATTTAATTCACCTTCACATTACTCGTGTCAATCGGCATTTCGACCGGTATATAAATTCAACTCTTTTCTAATTTACCAATCACAGACATTTTGTACTTACATTAAGTTATTTTAAGGATAATATTATCATTATTTATTTACTTTATTGTATTAATGACGTTTTCAATAATAATAAGTCGTACAATTTGTCGGGCCTTTCCTCTCTTCCTCAACACACTAGTCGCGTTCTCATTTACAGCTCATGAGCTAGTCAGCCATAATCTGCTCCCTTCCATTCTAATTTACTTTTCCAATTCCCTTAACTCATCCCCCATCCAGGTGTGCACGCTCCATCTTGAAAAAGCTCTGTGCAATATCCAGCTTATCTCATTTGGCTGTCATTCCTTCTCCGTTTCAAAAACCTTAATAAACATTTTCATAATTTTTTTTTTTTTAATTTTCATTTACTAATCTACTATACCTATAACTTTAATTACTTAATTATATTGTTATTATTATTACCGTCACTATTAACATAATAATTGGCGAGCTGTACCTAAATCTACATTATTATTTAAATAAACTCATGTAGGTAATATTAATAAATATTTTAATCTGACTAATTTTACGGATCCTCTGAATAAAATTACACAATTTGCAACAAATAACTATTAAAAAATATTAATTAAAAATTAAGACGATTGTGTTTTTTTAGACTGGCGGTGCTAATTGACGATGTAAAAATAATGTTTACGTCAGCGAATTAATCTAATTTACCATAATATCACGAATATATTGAGCTAGAGTAAATAATTGTAATATTGTATACACACAAAAACCTAATATTATTAATTATCATGGTTACTGCCTTACTGGTTACTAGTTAGTAGTCAGTAAAATTGACGGTTCAATATGGAACTAGTCATAACACTTTACAAATAAAAAGATATTAAGGATGGCGATTGACGAATAACAAACTCAAACTAATTAACTTTGAATAATACATTGTATTGAAAACATTTAGTCAACAAACATTTTTAAAGATTTATAATGTAGCTTAACCAATTTGTTTAATATGATTGTATTGGGCTCGTTCCAATTCCTTACATAATATAATATATATTATAATTATGGACTATAGTAGTTATAGGTGCTATTTTGTAATCAATAATAATAAATTCCATACACTTGTATGCATTTATGATAATGGCAAAACACTTGCTTTTTGTCTAAAGTAAATAATGTTAGATCCTATAAGTCCATTGTCCGTCTTAAAATAAGTAACAAAAAATAAAAATAAATGTAATATTGCATAAGTAACGAATAACATATCTATAAAACGTTATAATATGCAGTTAATGATTTAATATTTGCTTATACATGTAATGTGTGTATTCATTGTACAGATAATATGAATTTAATGGTTTAGAATTTATATGGAAGCACTCGAACGTATATTGAACGTACATTTTCTTACTTAAAAACAAGAAAAATAACATCATCCCATATCATTGAATGTTTATTTTTTTATTTTCAAGTTTATTTAAAAGTTAAAAAGTCATAAGTATTTTATAAAAGTTAATAATAAATTAATCTCAATAATTTATCTATGTTTAATGTTCATACAATTTTAATAAATAATTTTACCTGCCTAATACTTATACGTATCAAAACTTTTAATATCAATTCTAGTTTTTTACTTTTGTATACTTTAAAAAAGAAAATTATTTAACCACTTTATTTTACATAAAATTACTCATAAATATAACCACATTACGTTGTCCACATAATATATGGACATATGGTATTATGGTATATATAGTGTCATTATTAAAGTAAATTTATTTTTTAATTTAAAATGACACATGCAATATTGCAATTAACATATCATCTAAGCACTATTGCGAATAGGTTTGTCGAGGACATTTTTTTATGAAAGAATCGTATATATAAATTGATAATTATTTAAATTTTTTTTCTAGTTTACCTTTTAATATTATTATGGAATTAAGTATGTCAATAATATTATGTTTTCAATACTGTTATCATATCGCTGAATATTTTAGCTTTTGATATAATATTTGATTGAAATTTTTAAGGAAAACAATAGATTATACAAATACCCAATAGGCTTTATATCTATAAATATGATTAGGTATGGTTATAGTCATTACTTATAATATTAACAAATAAAATACAATAAGGCACCTCATAAAACAAAAACTAATTCTGTGAAATTAATTTAAATCATCGATGGAAACTATACGAGTTCAATTTTCACTTATGCATGATATTGATCTTCAAAAAAATTTTCAAATTAATGATTTTCGATAAGTTAAGATCACTCACTAATCATTTTACGTGATTTAAATTAATGAGAGATTAAATTCTAGACTATATAAGTACATTTATTTTCATTTTATGAAATCCGTTTAGTAAAAATGTTTTTCTTATATTTATAGCATTAACGTATTAGCATTAACGTATTAAAATCACGTATTAAAATTCATTAAGTATTTGAATATTGAATTCAAAGTATTAATTACAGGATTTCTCAAAATTATATTATGTATAATTATTATTAAATAACAAATAAACATAAAATGCAATAACAGTTTTACAAAATGTTTGTGTTTTGTGTTAAATGTACAGTAGCAAAAAGCCTAAAACTCATAATATGCACACGATGAATGACGTAAGAATAATATTTATTAATACAATTTTTACAACAATCAATAAATAATGTTATTTATTTAATTTTTTACGGATATTTAATCTACAATAACTGTAGGAACAATTGTTTTTAATATTTATTAATAGTTTTAATATTATGTGTATTTTTAAGAATTATTGTTTATTAATTCTAAGTTATGTAAATTGTATAATTATATACCAGGAATCACAACACACGATACTTTGGTAGTTTAATCAAACAAATATCGAAACCATATTACTTTTTATTACAAGCTGTGCCAATGTTACTGCAAATAATATTTCAATAAAAATAATGAATTTAAATTTAATGCTTTGATTGATAACTATAATACCTGTCTATTATAAAATATAATTATATGCAAACAGTAGGTGAGTCTGAGACATTTCACTCGGGCAATATAATATGTGGAGGTCATTTTTAAAAGAAAACTACACTAGTCTGTCTAAAATTCCGTGGCCCTGGGCCTTCAGTCATTAATTAACAGAAATTTAGACTAGATAACCAGTTTAATATATAAGCTATACAAAACTTAAGAAAGCATACTTTTTCACAGGTATAACTCAGCTCGTGAAATTTTATTAGCCATTAAAATATTATATAAAATGGTGACCTTAATTTTTAACAAAGAAAATTTCTGTATCGATATTGTGACACAATTATTAGTTAAAGTAGGCATATCGTATAAGTGAAAGGCAATTTGGTGACACTGTCTATCTATGCGTATAGATTCTGCAATAAAAACCAATAAGTAGAATAAGTTGTGATGAAAATATAATAATCCAAATAAAATTGCCTTTTTAACGAGCTGACTTTAATCTGTACCAAACTTGACATTTAATATATATAAATTAAAGAATAGGCACAACAAATCTATTCGTACGGAAACTGTTCATGTTCAGATTAGTGTTATGACGAATTGTTATTTCTTATGGGTTAGTTACCTACTGAAAAACCAGTTTGATTGAATAGATATACAAAATGCGGAAATGTGTGCGTTGTTGGTGGATATATTAAAAATGTAAGTAAAAAAACGTCTTAACGATAATGATAGTAATTACAACGCAAGAAAAAATAATCTCAGCAGTATTGGTTTTTGCAAAATAGTGAAATTAATAATCTGAGAACCCCTTGTATCTCTATATATACATACTTAGCTACAACTATACAAAACACATTCACAATATTATTAAGACTAGACATGGGAAAAACTGCCTACTCGAATTGCCTGCATCAGAAAAAAAAATAAATAGGAGGTCGTTCATGGTCATAATTTTATTGAAACTTGACAGTTAACACGCAGTGCAAACGAGAGGAAATCGAACGTGGTCATCAATTTTCCGTTTAGGTACGCGCACCGTAAATCATTGTGTAAGCACTACGCACATTTTAGTATGATTTTAATGAGGGACAGGTTCAAGTGGTTCGACTGGTATAGTCGATTTTTGGTAACGTACACAGAGGCCCTTCCAGTAAGCGTCAGCAAAAGACGAAAAACCGTTCAAACGTGGCGTTAACGTTAAAAACGGTCACGTGGCTTACGCGGGGTCGTGATAATAATATTGTTTCCCCAATAAGGCGGCAACCACTCGGCGGTAGCGGAACCACTCGGCGATAGTCAGTGGTTCTCAAAACGGACGGGAAACAAAATGAAAACATTGCATCAGCCAAGCACGGGCGGATGCGCTCAAGCGTGTGCTTACACACAATATGTACATAATATTATGAATCGATATAATATACAGGTATATGCATTTATTATGGTATATAATGTCTCGTGATAAGACGCAAAACGGACTACACGTGCGCTCGGGTAAATAATAAAATAAAATAATATAATATTGTACTGAACTCGTAATAATAATAATAATAGCGTTACCTTTTCCTTGGTCCCTCGGTGCGCAATGTTACCCTGCCAGAACTTCCTGGAGAAACCCTGCACGTAACCGACCATGGAATCCTTGAATTCGAAACCCGGGTTCCAGCACAACGATCCGTATCCGAACACCCAGTACTCGGGATCCGCGGCCATGAGACAGCTCTGGACTTCGGAGGGTCTGGTCAATGAAATATATTTTGTACGACGTCCGTCGCGTGTCGGCAACCGAATAGATGTATAATAATAATATTATAATATACCTAGTGGTTCGATGTGTCTCGCGCTGAGCTCGGCAGATGATAATTCGACGACGTGTCGTAATGATACTGAACACGCGTTATACGATATTATATCGCAGTGGTGCGATAAATAATAATATTATATTTAAATGACACAAAAGCGCGCGAAATGTCAAAGTATGCGAATAATAATATTATTATTAAAAGCGCCAAGCACGCTTCCAGACGTGCGCTGTCAAGTACGCCGAGCGGCGAGCGGTACTGGTCTGCGCGTCGCTCGTACGTAGTCTATTACAGCGATATGATTTTTTTTTTTTCGACAACTAACGTAACCACCGTGTAACGGCGCGGCGGCGACGCGTTGTCCGATCGCGTCGGCCGACGACGACGACGGTCCGGCCCCTACGGTAGCGGTGGTCGGCGGCGGTGGCGCGGCGTGATAATAACGTGCGATTATAATATAATATTTTGGATTCTGCGCGCTGTCGCGTGTCTTTGTGCCACCGCCGTTTGTGTTGATCACTAATAATAATAATAATAATAATAATAAACTCGCGCTAATAATATTGTTTGTCTGCAGCCGGTGTTTGCGCTATCGCTGCCATCGGGTCAACAGACGTTTTCGCTGCGTATTTATTATTATTAATTTTTCTTTTTTAGACGGCAGCGCGAAAAAAAATTCGCTCGCGCAACACAAACCGATGAACCTAAACGCGCCAAGGTCGATGCGAAATGTGTTATGTGTGGCAATAAACGGACCCTTTCTGTTTGCGCCAAAATGCACGCGGCACAATGTTGTAAAATATTGTATGTTAAAATAATTGTTGTTACGTTCGCGGCGAAACGTTTTCTAACACGACGATATCATGATATAATATGATATTATTCAGGTCCCTACAATAACCGCGAATAAAAAGCACGTAGGTAGTAGGGTAATCACGTCAATGATGTTGTGACTGTGCAGTGCAAGTAAAATAATTATATTATGATAATGTATATTATACACGTCACGTCATGTGCTACAGATCAGTGGTTCGACGTCGTCGTGGTCCTCGCGAGTCGCGTCGTCAGAACCGCACATTCGCACAGCCATTACGATATTATCATAATATAGGTACCGCGTATAACATTATGGTTGGCCGGAGGTACGCACGGTTTGTGGCGTAAGATTAATAACATGTTATTATCATTTGGAGCGCGTATGATGATAATTCGATCGTGACGAATTTGAGGTTGTCGGACCGACGATTTTACTGTCGAAGAATTACATCCTAGTTTCTCAACTGTTTATATCTCGTATAGGTACCTACAATAGTATAATATGGGTAAGTAGGTACATGGGTACAGTGTACTGCTATCTGATAAATTGATATTTGGCCAATATTATTGCTGTTTTTTTTTTTTTTTTTTTAATTTATCGAAAATTCGATTTCTTCACATGTTATACTATTTTGTCGTTGTCGTACATTTTTTCTGTTTAAAACATGTTTTTATTTAAATTTTTTTCGCAATTATCGCGATCATTTCTCGCAACCACTTATTTAAGATATTAAAAATATTATAATAACAGGCAGGTACATGCAATTTCCTTTAAATATCTTTTGGTTTACATTTCATCAATACAAAATGCAATACAAATCGTCAAACCATGTAAGTACTGATGTACTATATTATGTAGAGATTGACTATATATATTTGTATAGAAATTACATGTTGGGTATAATACAATTTTAACAATTCTGTATTGTTGTGTGTGACAGTTTTAAAGTTATTGTGACTCGTGGACTTATAATAGTTCGGTATCTTCGTGGAAAGGTAAACGTACTTTAAATCATGTCACGCGAGAAAATCTTAAGTCGTTGGATTAATTTTCGATTGCTATAGTTTTAAATAGCATTTAATAATCTTACTATACTTGAGAAAACCAATTCAATCTTTGTTTGCACGAAAAGATTGATAGTGTAAATTAAAACAAACAAAAGAGTCGTCAATTCATTCTCAATGAACAGCCTAAAATAATATTCTAAAATTAAATATATAGAAGATCAAGACATTAAAATATGCTCAAGGCTCTTAGTGAAGAAGGTGCCAAAATCATTTTCTATATTGAAAATCTTTGAAGTTTATAAACTTAATTCAATTATTATTGATACTTATAAGTTATAACAATTAATATTATTAAGTGCTGGATAGTAATGGTTTATTTATCAGAACATTAGTTTTATCATACAATAAGTAAAAATAATTACAAATGAAAAGCAAATTCAACACTAGTTTTTAATTTCTAAGAAATTATTTAATTAGGGACGTTGGATGCGGTAATTTTCTGTCTTTGTCTAACACACGTTGAACATAAAAATAATAACGACCTATGCGACTGACAAAAATTGAGGTACCACAAACAACAGCTTCAATTTCTAACGGTATTTTATAATTTATTTATATTACCAATTACAAACATTTTTCATCTGATCATTGACCATTGAGTATATAGAAAATAATACTGTAGGTACATAATGTCGTAATGGCAATAAGTTTCAAGTCTCTACGACTAATATTCAAAATTTCAACATAATAACTAAAATCGTTAGAAGAAATATATTAGGAATATTTTTTACGTTATTATTTATTTAAACATTCGTCAGAATATAAACTTCAAACGCTTAAAAAAAATTTGTGCCTACCTATATTATAGGTGCGTTTGATATTTTTAAGTTGCTATAAGAAATTTCGTGTTAAATTGTCAAGCTGAAATTTAAAAAGTAGAGCATTTCTAATAAATAACTTAAAAAGCCAATTGATCATGTCTAGAAAATGCTAATATATAATAAATAAGGTTAATATTTCAAGTTTCTCCGCTTGTCCTTTTATTGAATAGCAAGAACAAAATAAAATTAATGTTGACAAAAATTGGTTTGGGTAATATTATAATCCCGATTTTGATTTTAAGAGGTTAAAATCGTCAAAAAACAAAATTGTACGTGTAAATCGTGTACGTAATACGTAATGGTCTATATACGTAATGGTTGTTGATTGTTATTGGTTATAGAAGAAATATTTAGTAGAAATTAGTATTTATTATTGGTTGGCATTGTTAAGGGTAGATTGTTAAGGTTATTGTCGGGTAGATCAGGCACAAGCTTGCCTACCAGGGTGGCTAAGTTTCACTGCGGCGAGTTACACCCAAAAGGAGTTGAACAATCATAATTTTTTTGAGAGTTGCCATTTTTTACGGGCAACAAAGTCCACGTATAATATAATCGAACGTGTCCTGACTGACTCACTGACTGATCAACGTATAGAGCCTATAAACAGTGGGCTTAATAATGATAGCTTGAGAATTGCAATTTTCACGGTACCTTCGCACCACCATGTACGCGTGCAATAAGAAAACATTTTCCAACATTTGCATTGTAAAACGGTGCTTACACAAGTATTTTGTGATTCAAGATGACAAGAAGATCAATGAAAATGTTTAAGTTTTGAACACTATTACACCAAATATTCAATAACGTATTTAACAAAGTTTGAATCATATAGAGTTGGTATTTATATGGATAATGGGTCATCTATAATAGTAATCTATAAATATAAAAATGTATGTTTGTCTGTCGGTGTGTCTGTCTGTATGTACTTTGTTGGATAGAGATTCAAAAACTACTGGACCGTTAAAAGTTATACCAATAGAGAATTGGAGGGTGTTTATACTATATAGTTTATTTTTTCAACCCCTATACTCTATAGTCTATATTTTATAGGAAGCTAAAAGGCAGCTAATACATGCATTTTTCTCAGCCATATTTTTGTTGTTCATTTATAGTGTTGCCATTGATTACCTATTATATTATACATTTATACTATTATAATAACTATAGGTACCTAGTAGAAATATTGCACATACATTTTTCTACAAATATATTTATAAAAAACAAATATTTGGCATGAGAGGCGCCGACGGAACAGCTACCTATAGTAAACAATAAATGTGTTCAGAGATGAAAATATCAATGTATTATTCTTCAATCTCCATACATCATTAAAAAGCGTATGTATTAGTACCTACGTACCTACTGTATAACAGTACTTCAAGGTTTTAAAGTATACAATTAAGTTTAGTTATTTACTAAATTTAGTCCGTGGTTTATACACATTACATAATCATGCCCAGCTATTGGCCAGTGGGTACATAACTCACAAGTTAGGTTTGGTCAGAGAATTTTCAATATAGTGAGGGGGGGGTTGTTTTAAGTAATAACTAGTAACTAATAAATAATAAATTATATTCAAATTAATCGTGGTGGTATAGTACCAAATATAGACATAAGGGGATTCATGGGACAATAGACCTCCTCCATTGGCATACCGCATACCCACTGGGTTTGGTTGTATAATATAGTCTAATACTTCTTCTATAGTCAATACTCAATACTCAAGTCTAGTGACATCAATACATTTAAGATTGTTGTTATTAATTATTATATTAAAAAAATATAACTTTAAATAATTAATATTAAACTGAAACCCTATTAACTTTTATAAAACTTTTAACACACATTGATGTAAATATTATATATTATACACATAAATAATATCCATTGGTCGACCGTACAGAATATTATAATCAATTCAGTATTTACTATTTAGATAGAATATTATTTTATAATGGCTTATGAATTAAATATCAAATAAAATAAATGGCCAATTACTTTAAAATGTTTGATAAATTACGAAAGCGATTAGCATATTATATTAATATGAATTTTTAAAGGAAATTAAAAATATATAGGAGTGCATCGAGTATACTTTTTAGATAACGGAAAGATAATTACATTACATAAGACATAACAATGTGTTTTTTTAATTTATACATTTTTTATCAAAGAGAAACATAACAGCTCAACAATTATTCTTTTATAATAATGTAGGTATAAAAAGAAATCAAACGAAAAATGAAATACATATTAATTTTTTTTTAAAAAAAGGTTGTAACCATGGTAGGTAGGTATAATATTTATATAAAGTTTTAAAATATGTACTGGTGTTGTACTCTTTTAATCTTTGTATAATACGTTCAAGCTTAATTTTTAGAAACACTCGACACAATTACACAAGTATTTACCTATACGGCTGTACAACAATAGATTAACTTTAGAAAAAAAATGATTTATATCGTTTTATAAATTTTAATCCGTTTCACGTATTGTTTCACATATATTTTTGATAACACGAACTCCATATGGATATAGTAAAAATGAAACATAAAACATTTTGTTTTAAAAAATTAAGTATTTTATTTTACTTTCATAGAAAATGTTAGGTATTTTATAGAATCAGTGGTGTTTACTGTATTATTTAAAATTATATTAAATAAAAGTTGTTATAATTGTAAATTGTAGGTGTATATTATATTTAATTACAATAATAACTTAAAACAATTTAAAATTTAAAACCTTAAAAATTCTCAAAACTCAATAAAATAAAATAAATTTACAAACAAATTAAGAATTATCCTAAAATAATCAGGTCATTTTTGTAGATCATTGCAAGAAAGTTAATAGTTAAAATTGAACAGGATATGCATCCTCCAGGGTCTTGACAAGCGTGAAAAGTATATCATCATGAAGGGGTTGAAGATTTAAAGTATCCTACATTAAAAAAAGTACTTGTCAGTAAACGTACACCACTAAAGAATGCAATTATTAAGGACTCGAGGTACCCTATTGCATAGGTATCATATTTAAAATAGAAATTGATAGCTATCCTAAAAATAAGGGTGCTGATAAAAAGATTAAAATTACATATTACATTATTCTATAACTCATAGTTACATTTATAATATATTTATGAATATGATTTTACAAATGACAAAAATAACTGAACAGTAAGTACATTGCACATAAGTTGAAAGTTTAGACTTATGCATAATAAGTACCTATATGCAATAAATAATTATTTGTTTATTTGGACAAATTTACAAACAAATTAAGAATTATCCTAAAATATAACCAGGTCCTTTTTGTAGATCATAGCCAAAATTTAAAAAAATGCCAATGAAGATAATTTCATACGAGTATTCGACTACCTAGAGTACTTTTTCTCCGATGTAATTTTTTTTTCTGGTGATAGTTATTAATAAGAACAAGTTATTAATATGAACATAGAAATACGACGGCTAATATTCTCCCGCGAAGAGAATGTCCAACTTCTAAAGAAAGTCCTACTCGGTACTCCTATTTTTTCTGTTTTTTATTAAAAAAATATTAATTAAGTATAGCATGTATTCCAATAGATGGCGCTTATTAGTTCAATTAGTAATTTATAATGAGTACGCTTTATTATTATTTTGTCTGTGACAACCAACAGAGCACAGCTGTCGCATAGAAATAGGAAATAAATTATGTTTCTACAACAAGTAAATACCAAAGGTCATAATAATATTAAGTAAATCCTTAAAAGTTTAGTAGACTATAGTCCTACCCAAGAAATGTCCAATACAAAATTACAAAAACTACATATTATTCAAATATTTATTTACAAAAAAAAGAAGTTTTATCGGTTTCCATATAGAAATAGACATAATATAGGGAATATCATTATTTACAAGCTATACTTTACTACCTACCTACTTTAATATATTTTTTGTTTTTACATCTTAATAAAGGATAACTATCTTTGTATAGAACAAATAAAACAAATCTATTTTAATTAGGTACCTACCTACGTACCTTGATGTCACCTCGTCGATCAATTAACTTCACAATAATTTTATAGTTTCATTTAAAAGTTAATAATTCAATAATTGCACAATCTCTGCACTACAAAATATTGAAAATTTATTATAGTAATGATAATGGATAGGTATAATGTAGTAACCATGGGATTGAGCTATGACAGTTTTTTTTATAATGATTAATGACTGTCATAGGTATTAAATGGACATTTTTTTCAACTATTATGAAGTACTATCATAAGAAAAAAAATTAAATATTAACCGAGATAATTAAGATTAAGCGTCAATAATTATAGAGACCACTACCTACCAAGATTACATTAAAACTTGAACACGTTGTTGGTACCTTTCTTCTTAAAATATATGTATAAAAAGTTATTGTTTGGTTAACTAAATTATTTTAGATTGTTACTAAGGTTTGTGAGAACATTTAAAAATATTATTCGAACAATAAATTGAAACGATGTACTCAATACATGTTATTATACATTAATATTCTACTGAATACAATTAACACAATTATAAAATTCCTGATGTTGGTTATGTTATTAATATACGACTATACTTTTCGATGGTTTTACTATAAATACATTAATTTATAATCAACTATTAAGCAGGTGCCTATTTCAGTACATTTCAATGAATATTAAACCTACATTTTACTGACATTTTAATGTTAATAACTACATTATTACAGTTAAAAAATAAGTACAATATACGGTGATAAAACAATTGTATAATTATTCCCATATCTATAATGATAAATACACACCAATGGTTCTCACTTCTCAACATTTTATATTTCAAGACCACCTTTTTAGTATTTACCAAAAGTCTGGTAGTTATTCCTTTTGAATTTTTAACACAATACACAGTACATACCACATTCCAAAGTTAAAATTAAAAAAAGTTAAATAAAAACGGTTATATTATAAAATAATAAACTAGTTTATTAAAAATAAACACAGTACCTACAAATAATTCATTGTAAAATATGGTAATAGGTTATTGATGGTGTTCCATATTCAATACATTTTTTTCTTTATTTTATTATTGGTTAGGTTGGTTAGGTTTGTTTAATGATATATTCCTAATTTACTCACTACCTACTTACTATATTCGTTCCAGGCACTACCTAAATCGGATAAATACACCCCCCCCCCACCATCAACTAATTGAGAACCACTAATATAATATAATATATAGGTACTCAATGTAGCCTAGTATACAGACTTTATAGTATGTATATATCAGTATAACTTTCAAGTAAATTTATAAATTAACCATATTATAATAATGCTATCACTAATTCACTATAGGATCACGTGCATATAGTACAATAAATAGTTTTTATACTCATGTTCAATAAATTGTTCACTTATCAAGAATACAGATAACAACTTTAAAAATTGAATTTCAAATTATTTATAAAAATAGAGAACGCTGTCTGAACTCTCGAATATTTGCAAGAAAATTAGTTAGTTACATTATATATTAATTTACCACATAATTGTACTTCAAAAGTAAATTATTATTTTTACTTAAAAAAAAAATCTAAAAGGTGTTCAAAATTCAAAATTTTGTAGAATAATACAGGTACTTACGTTTTATACATTTATTTCAGTAAAATTCCTAAAGCCATGTTAATAACAAATATTCAGTTCAAAAATTAATATTTTTTGTTGGACAATTACCTTTGATTTTTGTATCGCTATACTCGTAATAATTTTACTAATAAATAATAAACAACCACAATCAAATGTTTCCACTCAAAATTATCTTATTTACTTATTCTACGAAGTGTGGACGTGTAGATGCAGGATAATTATATTGTAGACAATCCAAAATATGATTGAAAAATACACCAAATCATATTCATTTTGAAAAATAAATAATTTTGTGAGAGTTTTGCTAGACTAAAACAGTTTCATTTTGAGATTGTAAATTTTTCTACATTTTGAAATTAAAAAATAATATTCAAGATGATAAAAATTTGTTATGACTTGGGCTAATCATATCAAATATTAATTTCTCAAATATGTAATTATACATGTTATATGGTAGGTAGGTATAAAAAAAATAACAGAAAACTTATAGATGTAATTTTTGAACATATTATAGTCTTAATGATTTTTCATTTTTATTTATGATAATAAAGTATAGTAATATAGTAGGTATATTAAACTATTTGAGTATAATAGTATACCTATATGATAAATATCTTGTAAGTTGCAGTTATAAATCACAATTATTAGAATTTTAATCTTAATCGATAATTATGGAAATTGTATTATTAATTATTACTGTCTTGTTACATTCCTCCTTTAAACTCTATTATTGGGATAAATCATCTATTTTATATTTGTATTCTATAGTTTTGTACAGTAGGTAAGCAAGTAGGTAAATATGTGTTCTGAATATTTTTCGATAAGTATAGGTACTATTATTTAAACGAAAACGTTATCAATGGTAACATAGGTAGGCGTAAGGCGTAGGCTAATTTCTAATCATATAATATATATATACCGATAATATGATATAATATATATTATGTATATTGTATAATACTTATACCTAGTCTATGCCTATTTCTTACATAAATTATACTGATACAAGTACTCTATGTTGGTTCATGGCTCGTTTAACTTATATAGCCTGTGGACTATAAACAATAGACATATTATAGGTGTATTATTGCTGCTATTAAATAGCCATATACATTATTATTATCGATTTGCTTTTGTGTATTTTAAACAAACTCAATATTGAAACGAGTATTTTAGACTATAAAGTATAGTATAGATTCTAGATGGGAACAGGAAAATGATAAAGACTGCCTTAACCTAAATAATATATAAGTAATACTAGGTAAATACAAACATTATATAGGTAATGCGTCAAGATTCAAAACGATTATAATAATTTGCCAATAAAGGGTAATATATACATAATATTATTACATTCTTAATTGGCTTATATTTTGTATTAATATATTATAATATACCGGGTGATCCATTTAATGTAAGACCCTCATAATTTCAAAAACTTTTAACGTTTTTCAAAATATTTTTTTCGCAATCTTTAAGTCGTTAAAAACAACATTATTCTTAGAAAAACAATTTTTTTTACCATTTTTATCATTATTTTTTTAATTTTTTAATGACAACATCCATTTTTAATTGCTTATTCCAAAGCAGAATTTTTTTTAAGTAGGTACTTCGATGCATAATAATCAATTTTGGATGAGTATTATATAGGTTGTGACTTATGAGTGAAGTTGTACCTACAGAGTTACCTCTACAAATGTTGGTCTATTACTCATCAAAACTCCAAATACTTATTATAAAAATACTTGTCCTAAATTTGAGTTTGATAGATCGAAATGCTCCAAATAATATTCTGCTTCAGAATAAATATTAGAAATGTATATTATTATCATTCAAAAAAGTAAAAAATTAAAAAATAATAAAAAATATAATTTTTTTTCCAAAACTGTTGTTTTGTAACAAACTTATATAAAACTATGTGGAAAAAATATTTTCAATAACTTAAGTGTTTTCTGAAATAATGAGTGTCTTACGTTAAATAGATAACCTGTACCTATATATTATTATATTATGCAACAGGTACCCTATACGGTAGATACTCTCATATGACGTATTCGTACATTTATTACTAAGTATTTTTATATACGATATATACATAAAATGTTTACCGGTGCACTTTATAAAATAAACAATGTATGTAAATATAACCTTTTAAACCTTTTTTTTTCAAAGATAACCCTATCTTACGTGATAAGGTTGTAACTTATAATTAAATCTAATAAATAGAGTATGAATGTTTTTTTTTTTTTTGGTAAGAAATTAATAATTGTTAATAAGTTTACTAATAACTAATGATTATTTAAATATTATTTTAGTAAATTATGCACCATGATGTGTTTCATTTATACTTATTTTTATGATATCCTAATTCCTAATTGTCCCATTTTGGGACTCTGTATATGAGTGTTGCAAAAGTGCTTTTGTAGAATGTACCTAGTCTACTATAGTCTATACTCTATATAGAAACCTATTAGATTGATTGTTAAACACTGAGAGTACCTATTCCTTAGCAAAATAATTTTTTGATGATTGCTATTTGCTAACATTTAGTATTCCCAGCTAGTATTCCAAATAAAAAATGCGGAAAACATCCGGTAATTAACGTCACAAATCGATTTTGGTTGCTTTGCTATAATTCAGAATATAATCCAACCATATGAAGTAGAAACTTTATAATATTTAAAGATTATTAATTATTTAAATATATGTGATATAATTTTCAAAACAGTTTTTTGATCGTTCTATAACCATTGGGAATTTATTCTGTTTTTATTTTATGAAATGTAAAATTTTAATTTATTAATTTATTATAAATTCATGTTATTGTTGCCTTTATAAATTAAAAATCCAACCATTTATCCTGTCCAAATTCAAGTTTTTTGTTTCTAGAAATAATACATAAAAAAGAATTTATATGTTAAACTATTAATAAACATTATAGTATTATACATGCGATAGCGGCAATAATTATAAACGGAAATCAACGTGATATACCATTGTATATTCAACTGTTATAAATAGCCAATAGGGTAACATGGGTCTACTATAGAAATAGAGCTTACAAGAAAGTTAATAGTTAAAATTGAACAGGATATGCATGGAGGGTCTTGACAAGCGTGAAAAGTATATCATCATGAAGGGGTTGAAGATTTAAAGTATCCTACATTAAAAAAAAAGTACTTGTCGGTAAACGTACACCACTAAAGAATGCAATTATTAAAGACTCGAGGTACCCTATTGCATAGGTATCATATTTAAAATAGAAATTGATAGCCAAACTAAAAATAAGGATGCTGATAAAAAGATTAAAATTACATAGATATTACATTATTCTATAACTCATAGTTACATTTATAATATATTTATGAATATGATTTTACAAATGACAAAAATAACTGAACAGTAAGTACATTGCACACAAGTTGAAAGTTGAGACTTATGCATAATAAGTAGCTATGCAACAAATAATTATTTGTTTATTTGGACAACACTGAAATAATGGCCGTCGATGAATGTCATTTTAAGAGACTAGAGATGGGTCAACGAATATATCGTGGTCACCTAGCATATAGAGTAATATCATTGATTATAAATACTAGTATTTATAATCAATGGTAATATGTAGGACGTAGGTACTCTATATGTATGTAATTACCAACTAGTAATATTACCCGCTCGCCATGTAGGTACCGTAACCACTGTGGACCACGACTTAGGTGTACCGCTCCCTGTATTTACATACCATATTAAATATATTATACTAGGACGAGCGGACAACCATGATATTTTCGATCGGTGAGTATTAGGAAACCTCCGAAAACTTTCATCGCTGGCTGCTTTTTACACGTCATGTCAGTCGTCTCGTCCTATTCTTGATCAACCAATATTCGAGCAGTCCGCCGTTTACGAGTGTAAAATATACATGTGTTGTATATAAATTAAGATATTAATGTAATGTGTGTTATATAGGTATGTACTATGTACCATAGTGCTACAAAATTCCCGGTGGACATAAGACATAAGCGCCAAAATGGGATAAGAAAAATAAGTCAAACGATTTCCAAATTTAGTGATTACATTTTAGAAACATACATTTATTCTAGTATATTTCCATCTGAAATTTGGGCTGAAATTCCGGATAATGAGGTTATACGAACTACAAATGCAGCTGAATCATATCATCGACATTTAAAACACCAATTTTATGTTGCTCATTGTTCCGTTCATATAGTAATTGATGTATTATTAAAATTACAAAGCGAAACATATTTATTTATGAACTCTCCTCCTAACAATAAATTAAGGATATCTCACGATGAAATAATTGTACAATGGAAGAAATACGAGGATGGTGAAATAAATCGTATGGAATATGTGAAAAAAATGGGGTTAAAAAATCAACCAATTTATTAAATGTATTAAATATTTATGTGAAACATATTTATAATATAATAAATATAAGATATAGACATTTTTAAATAACTACCTACTTAATACTTATATAAAATATTAATTTTGGCGCATATGATATGTAATTTTTTGCACCTTTAGCGCTTATGTCATACAGCCGAAATTCCGACGAGAGGAGTCTTGTAGGTACGCGAAGGTACATTTTATTCTCATACTATTCGCAAGCCTCAATCCTCATAATTTCCGGTCCGACGAAATGGGCGTCACCCGTTTTCCGAGGATTACGTCCAACGAGGGCGGCACAGAAAAATGTAAATATTATTATTCACTGCAGGTCCATCGTAGGAATAGACATTTATTCGTACGCCACATCTATACGACCGTTATTCAGGATTGTATAGTAAGTATTTCTAGTAGTATTTTTTAAGTGTTAGGGTACCTGTATGAAATTGTATATTATACCTATTTATACTGCTGACTTAATATTATGAAATCTAAGTAAAACGATGGTAAAAAATAGCGTAATTAACCAAGTTTAATGAATATAATGTATAGTTAGTATTACATATATTTTATTATTACCTATCATCGTGTCATATTATTCATAAATATATACTTTACATATATATATATATATATATAGCCATATAGGTACCAAATATGCCACGTATAATAATAGATCTTCAGTGGTATTATAATAAATAAATAAATAAATAAATACAAATATTACAATCCACAACGGTGGAAGCAATATTATTGGGATGGGAAATATGAATACAGCTGGACGAAAGACAAAAACACCGCGTCCTGCAGGTGGGCTTGAAAAACGAAGCTCGTACCAAAATGTCGTTTATATCTGCGCAAAAACTATATAAAAACATATCCACGTCTCGTCTATACTATATGGTGAATGGATCACGGTTAATGAATAGTTATTAGGTTCTATATGTATGTCATAGATAAGAAAAAAATTAAAAAATCTGCGGTTGGCATACAGTTATGGTTTTCTATTAATTTTCGTACCGTGCCTATAATGAGATGTTATCAATAATTATAGTCTTTACATTGGAATTACACAAATGTATTGTTTTTTTTTTGCCTTTACATTACAGAAATTGTATAATTGTATTCTTAAAATGTATAAAAGTGATTATATAAATTATAATGAAGCCAATAGCCAGTAGCCAATAGCCAAAAAAAATAACAACGGGAGGAAAACAATAATTTAGGTGGAGTTGAATAATGTCGGAATGTATATTATCCATTCATATAATAATCGTCTAAATAATTTATTATATAATACAATATCAAAATATAGCCAAGTTTCAATTTTTTTTATGTATGGTTTTCCATTTTTATAAATGCATACAGACACACAATAGGTATGGTTAAATACTCTGCAAATGAACGGTAATATTATAAATTATTATACATTTAAATAAAATAAATTATGAAATTAACACTACCTATATGTATATTTAAATTTAGAAGGTAAGAACTTGTCATTTTTTTAAATATTGTAATCCTTGTTAAACATTATAATAATTCATAAAAAACTAATTAAAAAGTGAAATTGTTTTTTAATACGAATATCTATACAAGTAAATTATTACAGCTGAAGTGGCGCTGGACTAAAACTATTTAGTATTCCTTATTAATGTTATTATTTATATAGCGTTCTATAATAGTATAGGCATTGTAGTTATTGTAGTTATCAGGTGGTAGCTAGTATAAAATATATTTTTTATAGTATTGTTTTCTACTGTAGTCGCGCCTCTACTTTGTGCAATTGCAATTTGTATACATGCGTGTAGAATATTATATCCATTCACATGTTATCATTAGAAATTAATACTTGTACATGCGTGATTTCGTACAAAACTACTAGGTATTTAATTTAACACACATTATTAATTATTATGATTTAGTTATTTTGTAAGGTAGATTGAGTTAGATTAAGACGCCATTATGATTTATGTTAATCAGCATTTTGGTGTCTTTGTCTTATAAGTGCGTAACTTGTAGCAAATTTATGTTCACCAGCTAACGTTTGGTTTCGTTAGTTTTATCATTAAAGTTAATTGACACAGAAAACCTAACCTAACCTAAATGTGCCCATTATAAAATACAAAAACAACTAACTACATAATAATATTCAATGTGTGGTTTTGGAAGTGTTTTTTTGATGTTTTAATTTTGAGGTGATTCGTGAGTTATGACTTTATGAGTATTTTAAAATTGTAATATTTTACATTCTTATTATAGGTACCTATTAACTTTAACTCGCATGCAAATTAAAATATCGGAAGTATAATTCCAACAAAATCAGAAAATTATGTCGTTACCTTTAAAACTTGTTACAGGAATTAAAATTTTTATTTAAATGCATTGAATTCAGCTTTGATATTTAAAATAATTTTATTCTTTGGAAACAATTATTATCCAAATAATGAAATCTTATTTAAAAGTAAAAAAAAAAAACATAATTTGTATACATGATAATTTTATTGATGTAAGTATTATATTGTTACTTGTTAATTACTTTATACATAAACACATATTGTCTATTATTAATACCTATTGTTTATTAATCACTCAGAATATATGATAAATGATATATATTAATACAAATATGTGAAATATATTTTTAACACCTGATATATTTTATTATAAAATTCTAAACATAAGTCATTAATGATTAATTACATGGTTAATAATTACTGTATAATTTAGTATTTATACCTACCGCTTTATATATTTGGCGCAGTATATTACATGTCTTCGAAAATAACACTTAAATACTTGACTCAAAAATTATATTCAGTTAACATAATGTAATTAAAATTTATGAATTCCCAAGGTATATCAACATGCATAATATATAGGCGCTATAGCTTTACATTTTATATATTAAATAACTGTATAAATTAATTACACAATATACAATTATAATATTTTACCGTATAAAACTCTTCTTATACAGTAATAAACCATGTTTCAAGAAATTAATTATTCCTAAATGTTATACGTGACTTTTTACTTTTTAAAATCTAGGTACCTGCGCCCTATCGAGGAGAGTATTATATATCTAAATTTCTTTGAAAATAATTGAAATAATTGAATCTTATCGATTTTTCAATGATTCGATGGTTAGTCAAGTGGTACCCTGAACGACAGTAGTTCGTGATCTAGTTCTTCTTTTTGGTATATAATATACTTGTGTACACAAGTTGACCCAATGTAGCAACTTGCATTTGACTATATATTTATTATATATATATGTAGGTATTTATTATTATCACGCACAGTGATTCCCTAACTACGAACAATAATGTACTATAGCTCATATAGACCGCGCAATCGGAATCCACGATGAGGACATTAGGAAAAGTTCCCCATTTTTCTGCTTCGCGAACGCACTCACGTCTTAGATTAAGAGGTTTAAATTCCTGGAGAAGAGGTCCTTAGAAAATAATATATAATACAATTACACACACACACACACACACACACTTATATTTTATATGCGTAGGTACTATGTGTATAGTTGTTTTATCCCTTCGTCTAACATAATAATAATAATAATAATATGCATGTTTTAAACGCATCGTAAGCGTCAACGAAAGAGGGGGAGTGCGTATGTAATGTGGTAGGTACCGGAAGCGATGATTCTGTGTGCGAGTGCGATCGTGTGTTTTTTCATTATACGATTTTTTTTCTTCTCTGTTTTTTCTTTTTTTTTTTGCGGGGCGGAAGCATCGGAAACCTCCAGTCTTCCCGTATCGGGTTGCCCCCAAATCCTTGCAAGTGCACGAGGCCAGAACGAGACGAAACGACACGGACGACGCGTTGGTGGAACGGAGAAAGAGCGTGTGGGTATAATATATTATTATATGGTCGCGAGCAGTGTGCCGGTGTATGAGTGTGTGTGTGCGCGCAGGAGAGACCGAGGACGGACGAGTGGCGCGCGATAGGGCGCCCGGACCACCTGAATCATGGCAACCGAAACGACGGCACCGCGCTCCTTTTGTCAAATCCGTTTCCTGTGTCGCCCCCGCGGGCTCGACGACAGCGCACACACTCGCACACACACGCACGAGCAAACACACAATAGCGTATCCCCGGCCACTCACTCTGACGAAAAAAAAACCCTTTTGTAAGCGACCGCCGACGCCGCCGCCACGCGCTTTTTTTTAATTTTTTAATAATTCTATTTCGGATCACTCGACGGAGGCGGTGGCTCTAAACAAGAGGCTCTTTAGACGCGTTATTATATTATTATATTAATAATTATACTATAATATGATATTATTATATTGTAACTCATATTATATTATTATGCATCATCACAATATCATTCATCGCTACAAAGTGCCCACGACGCCCACTTTGCGATGATAAGGACGGCAGCATTAATGTCGTATTGTATAATATATATATATGTAGGTACCTACGTTGAATCCAATTAGAAAACGAATTGATCGCACTGCTGTGACTCGCAAAACGACGGCATCTAAAAATTCAGTGCGTTGTATCTATATATCTACTATCTTGTTGTACGCGTATAATGTAGGTATTCTAGTGTGTACATTATTATCCCGATGCAATAATAAGAATTTAAAGAGGTATCGCCGACGGCTGCTGTGGCGACGACCCAGGCGGTCAATGAGATTTTAAGACCGCTGATGAATGCGCGCGCGATGTGTTTGAAAACGGACGCCTGGGTATTGCGTAGGTAGTTTTATATTTTTAATTGCCACCGATTTAATTACACATTAAGCCCAAGGAAAGTTTACCACTCGTACCTACTCGTACTCTGAATATAGATTCGAACGGCGCCGTTAAGTGTTGTTTTGTTATCAATTTCAAATTGGTACCTTCTATTATATACCTATGATAAACATTGCCATATTTATATCGACGTTAAATGTTTAATAAGATATTGCCAAATTACAGAAAACATGCATACTGCAGGCAATGTAGACATTATTAATTATTAATAGTGATGACATAGTATTGTTATGATTTGATTATTAACAATACATGGAAATAATTGTTTTATTACACAACAAATTAATATTAATTGACAGTTATTTTTAATGAAATATTTATTTTTTTTTCATTTTACTATAGTCATTTAAATAAAAATTGCGAATAATCCTAATTTATTATTATCCATTTTAATGATATGACAAACAACATTTAAGTTCAAAATCAGTAATTTTTTTCGACCGAAACTACTACTGAGAAAATCTGACGCCATAATACAATTTATGTATATTTACGTAAACCACAGCTTGTATACATATATATTATATTTCATGTATAGGTACCTAATATTTTAACAGGATGATTGAATTGGAAAAATTACATTTATTTTAGTGTTATTATTATCTATGCTTTTAAAATAAATATCAAAAACATCTAGTTTTAATTTTTAAACATTCGATGTAATAAAATATATAGGTAGTGACACTACATTTCAAATGAAAAGGGGTGTATACGCGCAGTGTCTTATAACATATATATTATATCCCGGTGTAGGATGATATCTCAAAGTGGCAGATGATAAAATGTTCGAAATCAATGAAAATTATACTATACATAAGGGGGATTTATATTTGAAACGTCTTCCTGTTTCCGCAGGAACACTATTTAGTAACCACGCAGGTACCTATTATTCGGTTAAAATTTGTTTTCTGATCAGAATGAATTGAAATCTGAAATCATCTATTTTCTGTTATTTTTAATACAAATTATGAGTACCTCGCATTAGCACACTTTTTTATAATACGGAACACAATTATTTACGAATAATGCCTTTATAGTTCATGTTCATACAGATTAAAATCTAACGTATCTAAACTACTAATAGGTATATTATATTTTTTAAACTATTTTAACTTTTATTTCAACATTTTACTGATAATTATAAAAATTAGTAAGTACAATGTATCTATACATCCGTGTTGTGGCTAATTTTTGTTTTAAAATTTAATATTTTAATAATTAAAAATAAAGACATTTAAGCACTTATGATAAGTACGTAAAACTGATAGAATAAACATTTTAAAAAAAAGACTAACAAAATTGTTTGATCGATGATTTATGATTCAAGAATATAATATATTATTACTATTAATAAATTATTCCTCATTCCCACTTTTCCAGTGACTTATGATTTGTTAAATTATTATTGTCAATGATAAAAACTCAAAATTCTTATAGTAGCCTAACTACTTAAGAATAAGTATTAACCATAAAATTCACGTAAAAAAATATTTATTTAATTTAAAAAAAATGCGTAGACTAGAGTATTAAGGCAGTGTATTTAGTATTATGCTGCAGCCATAAGTGTTGTATAGATGTATATAGTTTTGTTTTTGCTTTTGCTTTTTGTTGGAAGAAGTAAGGTGTGACTGTATAAGTATTCCTGGCGTTGTTGCTAATTTAATATAATTGATTGTTTTTGTCTTTTTGATATCTATTTTAGATTTTAAATTATTGAAGATAACATATAAATTTGATGCCCATATTATAATATGTGATCTTTTAGATGTATTATGTGTGGTATTTCCAAAGATTTAATAGGATTTGTGTATGATATTATTTCACAAACAGCATCAATTGATTTTAAGGCTATTAAATTTATTGAAATACATATCCTTGGATATTTAATGGGATATTCATGTTATTAATTCTAATTTTAAGCTCATAATAACGCGCTGAGAGGTAATAATTGACTGGTAACGGGAACCGTTTGTGTCATAGAAGCATTAAGAAGACTATAATATATCCATGCATTTGATGTCTCCGTCTTACGCACGTACGGCATACCAAATTTTCATTCCCTAGTTTCAATAGTGTTCTGTTAGTTTAGTAGAATGAATTGACCCATTATAAAACTTTTAGCTAAGAACATTATCTGTGCTCAAGTGTCGGTGATTTTTCAGTATTTTAATTTTCAAGCAAGATATTGGTATGTGAAATATTACAAATTAAAAATGCACAGATAATCTTCTTACCTAAAAGTTAGGTTAGACTTAGTTAGATTCACTATTTTACTCCAATAACAAAACTAACGGCACACTTTTGAAACTATAGTGAATGAAAATTTTCTATGTCGTACGTGTGTAAGACGGAGACAACAAATGCTTAGGTAGGTGCCTAACCTATATAGTAGGTGCTTAAGCGTTTTTTGGACATGTTATGGTCAGTTTCATTTCTTTTATGCGACGTTTTTGGAAAAAATTAGACCAACCTATCGATTGAGCAAACACTAATAATAATATAAATCCAATATACAGACATTATCCTTAGAAATATAGATGCTAATCCGCCCATTTCCGTATAGCTCAGAATCTTAGTTAGTTCGTCTATTTTTTTTTTGGTTTAACTAATTTAGTATATAATTAGCATACATCAATTTTAATTATTATTTATTATTGTACTTGATATTCAATATAAAGGTGCAATAAGTTATTTTTCTGAAACATTGTAATATTAGGTATACGCTATTTAATCATTTATTTTACTACTAATAGTACCTACCTACCTACCTGCCTACCTGTAACAATCAACAATTTTTTTTTTTAAATTTGCATTCTTCTAAATCATATCTAATGAATTTTATATAAAATATATTATATTTTTTAGATAATCAAACAAATGAAACATAAAAAAGTTAGAATGGTATTCTAAAAATAAGTTTTTTTCATCTAAAACTCCTGAAATTAATAACATTATAATTAATTGATGTAGGTATGTTTTACAATTAAAAATAAGCCTACTTCTCATTCCATATAATGTTCAATAGTAATAAATATGATGGTACGTGGTCGGACCAACGTGAAAGATATTAGAACATGCCCTTTAGTTTCCTGGCCATGTGTTTTCCTGTTCACGGTTATCTAAATCCAACAGAAGGGGTAACAGACGTCATAACTTCAGAAAAACCCTTTCGGTTATTAATTATGACGAAATAAATTTCCGCACGGCCATCAGGGACGTTCTTTTTATAGAACGTGCATATATCATGTCAGTTTAGTAATATGATTTACACGTTCCTTTTTATAAAACGCCATATTTTTTTACTACCCCTTAAAAATAAAAAGCGGAACCAATGTCTAAAAAAGAGGAGGACCTTCCCTATGATAAAATACTTTTAGTTCAATAGCTATTTAAAATGGTACACATTATTAGAATAAATTATTCTGAATAATAATAATTATACAACTTTATTATATACCTGTATACAATTATCGTTGTAATTCAATGGTGCTTTTTCCTTTTTAATTCCTTTTTTTTTATTATTTAAAAAAAAAAATGAATAATTATTCGGAATGTGGAATATAAAATATGAAATAATAAAATGCAAAGAGCTCGATGAACTCTAGACTAATTAAAATTCGGTATCTCAAACTCACGTCTTCAACTATATTATGGAGGCTAGGTACTTCACTAATTATCCGGTATACCGTTATGATATGTGTAGTCCGAGATGGCCTCTATATAATAAAACAATACTGCTGCCTGCTTATTGTATGTGTAATGATAGTAATTATGATTAATTAACCTGCCCGAAATGGTTTGTGTGTTTTCCTTTCGGGAATCTATTACCAAAAATAACAGTCAATAAACCGAAACGTGAAGTTTAAAAAGATAATTTTCTACCTAGTCATTTTCTACATTGATATATATCAATCGTTTTGGTTTGGCCATTTCTATGCAGACTTCAATTCACCTATCAAATTGTATACTTTTAAGTCTTGATTAATTTATACTTCGCAATACTTGTAATACTCTACAGTCTACATGATATATTGTAGTTATAGGATGTATATGTAATTATCTATGTCTTATGATTGTTGTAAAAGCGAGGTAGATACTTACTATTGGTTTAAAATACGATCACAACATACGAATCATATTATATGAATCAATGAATTATGTCATTGTATAAAATAATTTAATTAAAAATTATAATGGATATTTAAATGTGTAATTAGAATGTTATACATGAGTAATTTCAAATTTAAATGCATAAAGTAACTATGATGAGCAAGTTGCTTATATATAGAGTAATTATCTTTTGACTACGTATAAAAATAGTTAAAACCAGGAAATGAAGGATATAATATTATTATGTATTAATATATAATAATTATTAGGTGTACAGCCTTTTTAAGTTTATGATATATTATGCGGATATTCAAAAGACATAATATGAAATAACAATGAACTAAAAATACAATAAAAGTGTATCATTGGTTTAAAATATAAAATACAAATTACAAATTAACAGATATTCTTAAAATCGTAAATAAATTTAAACGTAGGTTGTAGGTACCTTTAGTTTAATTAGTATTATAAAGGCATTTAGACGTGGGAAAAAAAGAAATATATTTAAAAATGTATTTAAAACAGTTACTTTACATTTGGCTAATTTTTTATTATAAAGTATCAAAAACTTAACATAGAGTCTAATAAATATAGTATAGAATATAATTTTTATTATTTCAATTAAAACGTTCAATACTTTTAAAAAATCATCTCCCACGACAATAATTGTTATTATATGAAACAATGAAGAAGGTCAAAAGGTTCATTAACTTCAGACATGATAACAATAAGGGAACTCAGCTCTAGGAAAAACGTTTGAAATATGGAAGGCCAATTTATTGCATGTAATAATTTTTAGTTCAAATTGTAGACGACATTCAAACTCAGCATTAAAAATTTACAGACATTATTCTATTGTAATATTGTTATAGCTACTAAATTTCAGTTATAATGACGGGTTATAAGTTATATTGTGAACCAACTTGTGGAGTATACTTCGGAAAAACTACGTTATCCCCGTTTTAATTATTTTCTAATTTATTTATATGCATTTAGTATAAGAAAATGTTTAACATACAATATTGGGGAGTTATAATGGTGGTCCTATAGTGTCCTACCACTTCTTAAGATATATGAGAATAATTGTGAATGAATAGTTGTACGATTTGTGGTTATTGGAATCGGTTATAAAATATATTAAATTATAAATGGGTTTTAGTTTGTTACATACTTACTTGAAAAATAGGTATATAATGAACCAACTACATTTGTGTACATATATACTTTTTTTAAATTAATTTTTATTCCTTTTTTTTTTTTATAGATTTTTAAGAATTTTGTTCAGTTTTGTTTAAAAACGTGATTAGTTTATAATATGGCAGTATTATACTATTATAAAAAGCAAGTGTTACCAAGTAAACCACAGATAGGTCATAGGTTAAAAGGACGTTATACCGACATTTGTTGTCTCCGTCTTACAAGTGCGTAACATAGCAAATTGAACGCTAAGCATAACACGTGTAGTTCCGTTAGTTTAAAAATTAGAGTGAATTGACCTCTTATAAAATTTAAAAGTAAGATTATTATCTGGGCAATATCATATGCTTTTTATTATATTTCAATTTTGAAGCAAGTTATGAGTATTTAAGATGTACAAATAAATTACAATTTTCAAATACTCATAACTCGTTTTCAAATTAAAATATAATAAAAAGCATAAGATATTGCCTAGATAATATTCTTACCTTTAAATTTTATAAGAGGTCAATACTCAATTCACTCTAATTTTTAAACTAACGGAGATACAAATGTTTTGCTAAGCTTACAATTTGCCATGTTACGCACTTGTAAGACGGAGACAACAAATGTCGGTGTGACGTCCTCTTAACACAATATAAAATATTTATTTTGTTTGTTAATTAATAACTAATTTTATTTTTTTTTGATTTTCGTGTCAGATCGATGTTAGTCGTTCGATTATATTATTATGCATTGATTGTATAAATGTATAATTACCTTAATACCAACCTTTATTATGCTTCATACATAATTATGCAGTATATATATTATTTTATTAAAACATAATTCGAACGTCTTTCGTATTTAAAAATGTATTTCTTTTAGTTTGTAAACAGTATATTCTACTTTTAAAATAGACTTAACACATCCAATTCATCTGTTCATGTTTTTCGGACTGAAAAAAAACAATCAATATTATTAATAATACATTTTCTAAGTAGTAAGTAGTTAATATTTTAATACCTGCGTATACTGCATCTGATAGGAGGGGATCCAGGAGTCGAGCGCGTCCCAGAATTTTTTTTAAAAAGTAGACAATTGTTGGCTGTAAATATATCGACTATTGTGTATCAAGTTTAATTGTATATCTTTGTTAAAATAATTTTAAAATCTTAACAATATTCAATAAAAAAGGATGGTTTTGATTTGAAAAAAGAAGTATGCCACACTTCTTAAATTGCATAAAAAATTGGATTATTCGAAAATATAGTTCTTATAATAAGTATATATACTATATAGGAACTAACATAAAAATTCCAAATATCATAATCAAACAAAATATTATAGGAAAAATGGGGGTGAGCATGATGTCGTCGAATTGCCCTGTAATTTTTATATATTATATCGTTTTTCTTATTTCGTCGCCATTATATACTATAATGAAGCACGAGTACATCAGCTGTACCTATATATTATATTCACAAAGATCAGTGTTGAGCTACAGATTCGATCCGATCGCGTTTTTCGTGGTTTTCTTTTTACATATTCCCCTTTATCTTCCAGTGTATTTATTTGGAATTCCGGAAATCAAAAACTAGGTTTGTATTATATACATGTATGGTGTATACGGAATACCTACATTAATCACGTACCAAACACATCACTTATACATGTACATATTATACACAAGACCTGCCCGAGCAACCCTTCTGCGGATTTCAACTTCTCAAATCAGCGGGACGCCCGTTCATTTGTTGAAAACATCGATGACATGTACATGTCTTTACCTTTAAAAAGGATAATACACCCAAACATGTCAATAACTGTTGGTTTCCTGCACGGCCCACACACAAGGTGTGATATGTGTCAGTTTTATTTTTAACCGTGCCAACTGCAAGCCTATATATTTATGTACTATAGTGTATATAAGTACCTACTAATATCGTAGCACAAGTCATAAAGAAATATTATATACATGAACATTTCTGGGGACTATCGTGTATACCGCACGGCGACCGGTGACACACAAAAGGAACATGGTATAAGGTATTCGATTTTTATTTTAAGATTTATAATAATCGAGACGGACATTGATGTGTCTGAATAAGAACTGGAGAATATGTTCGCCCCGGAGGCGGATAGGTAGGTACTCCATACACACAATAATATACAATACGAGGAATTAATTAAAAAATGGCCCACCACGGGACATATTTTCCCATGACCACTCTACTTACCGACTGGCGAAACTGTTTTTTTTTTTCATGCCGCATTCTGTTTTATTATTATTATTTTTTTTTGAACTAAAATAAAACACGTATTTATAGCATTGGAGTAGTTATAATAATTATTATTATGTGGATCACTCATCACATTAAAACCGTATTTATAAAGGAAATATTATGCTTACAAGTTTTAGAACACAAATGTATGACTAATAAATCATTTCAACTGTTCTGCACGGTTGAAAGTCGATATTATTATTATTTTAGTTATGCGTTTCTGACATATTGAACACTGCATGTTACATATTGTATTCTACGCTGATACATAGATCGTTTGCAGTTATCGTAGATACACTGTATTGTCTATGATAAAGTAGATACTATAATATTCAATTTATGTACATACTATACCTATACATATTATAATATTCGTGGTTCGTCATCATTTTTATTCTGCTTCAGCGTAGCAGAGCGCGTGCTCTAATTTCGTTAAAAAAAATTGCTCTGGCTGTTTTTCTCATAATTAAGTAAGTATAATTTGGTCGTCACTTATAAAATGAAAATGCGCATATGGTACCCAACTTGATTCAAGAGTGTACCACCTAATTTATTAAGAATGTGTAAACTATTTCCACCAGATGAAAATGTTCTTGTTATGCGTGCAGTGATTCCTTTAATGTGTTTAAATGTATAACAAAAAGTTAAATAATAGGTAATTATTTTTAAAAAACAACAACATTGCATTAATATATTTTTATTTATGAATCGAATGACTTCATCATAGGCACATCGCACATACAAATATAAAATATGTTATCACAATTTTATTATAATAAATGTACATTAATTAAATTTTCTTAACATAATATTATAATAATGATTTTCGTTACATACAGTCATGGTCACTTTAGTTTTTACACGATATAAAATAGTGGCTTCAACCTAGATCACTGGTTTTTGTTCCTATTTTGTAAAGGATTATTTCCTTTGTAATTCAAAATTTGTTATGAAATTGTTTGGATTGCTTCTTAGTACAAAGTACAAATTGACAAGTATGGGATTCTAATGTGACGTTAACATTTAAGCTATTATGTAGGTAAACATATAATTATATTTGAATTTTTACATAACAATATAAAAATATTTATTTGTATTAATTATATATATTAATATAATAACTACTAACAATTATAATAATTAATAATATGTTTCAGTTGTGTCAATATCTAAATGTTTTACAACAATTATGTTAGATAATTACATGACCTATTTAAAGTAGGTTTAACTTTAATTGTAATATGCAATATTGGTAACAGCATGATGCATGTGGATTACATTTTTTTTTCATTTTAATAGGTAATTAAGAAATATGTTGTGAAAAATACACAGTTTAGTTATTACCATCATTTTTATATCTCTTATATACAGTTTTTAGTTGTTTTAATAATTATATTGTACGTGGTTTATGTCGTGTGAAAAGGAAATCCGTTAAGTAGTTTATTTACACGTCGTGAACAAAAATGAAAATCATTATAAAATATAATAATTGCTATCACAAAATCGGCTGTAATGGTGGGGGGGGGGGGGGTTAACTATTTATTACAAAAATTAAAATGTAGAGTTCATGCATTTAAATAAATAAAATAAATACTACGCGTAGTGTGCATACTTCAGTGAACAATTAATATAATCATAAATAATAATATTATCTTGAAGTCTTTAGAGGACGTCACATCCGCATGTGTTGTCTCCGTCTTACAAATCTATAACATAGAAAAAACTGCTTTTCGCTAGACAACTTTACTCCCTCTGAATTTATAGTAGAATTACCAAAATACTCTGTTGTCTGTGTCGTAGTGTTTTCATTTTTTTGATAGCACTAACCAATAATTAAATGAAAAAAAAACAAAAAAATAATATAATGTTCTCAACTGAGAACTTATTAGATGTATTTATGTTATCCAAATCATAAAAACACGACGACACGGATAAAGTTCTTCCCTATATGCGTTGTGGAATTTTGGTAATTTCGTGAGTTGTAGTCGTCGTACATTATACCAAATTTGAGTTTAGCAGAATTTATGATGTTAGTTATAATATTCCAGTAACCGAATACCAACCGATTACCAAATTTAAAGTTAAAAATTGTATGTGTTCTCTCGTCAGTTTTTTAAGTATTTTAATTTAAAAGGAGTTTTGAGTATCTTCGTATTTTAATATTTTACATACTTTCAACTTGCCTTAAGTTTAAAATATAAAATAAACTAAAGAGAGATCACCGATAATATTTTTACCTTTAAATTTGATAACAGATAAATTTACTGGTATATCAAAACAAACGACACGCAATGGATTCTGTTGAATTCAAATTTGCAATGATGTACGTTTTTAGAACGAAGACAACACCATGCGGGCATCACGTCCAAGTTGAATGGAATACGTCTAATAGAATAAATTACGAATAATTGACACTTTACGATTTCCCGATATTAATAGGTTTTCTAGATCACGTTTTGGAATGTGATTATACATAGTGTAGGTATACTGAATAATATGTGTATGTGTGCTGTAAAACCACTATAATATAACCAGTAGACTTTGGGTGCCTCGAGCTTCTTCTAATACAACCCGCAGAGGTCGATTAGATCGAGCTGCAACGTCTGCAACCTTACCATACGGGTATTAGCCATATCTGGACGGTAGGGTACGTATAATAAGATATAGCTATACAGTAACTTACGTAACCCCGTGTGTGGCATGCATTGTGGGAAATCCGATACCTGTGGAAGGGAGTAGGGAAATGAAACGGTTATACCCGGAAATCTATCCCTAACCCTTTTGATAATGATTTATGTAGTGTTAAGAAATCGGTAGATAAGTAAAGTTTCATTATATTTGAAATGTAGGAAGGTACCATGTACGGTAATACGGTATTATAGTAGGATGACGGGTCAAATAATAATAATTGTGTTATCCTATAAGTTAGACAATGGTCTAAGTCTTTTGAAGTTAAGCCAATATACGGCAATATCGAACGTCCATGGCAGATGAATAAAAAAAAAACCAAATTTAGTATTCTTGTGTGGAATTAAATCATTTTTAAGAGTCTCACGAAAATTCAAGTTTTTTTTCGTGGCGGGAATAGCCGTAGCGGCATTTGGTGTAGTGCCAAATTATACGTACACAGTGCAACAAATTTCTGGATGAGACTAGAAAATGTTACATATAATCATCATTACTCAACGGTTGAGTTATTCATTGACGATATTCAATGCCATCGTGGAGATATTCAAAATTGTTCAAGTTTGAAAATAGAAAGTTGATTAAAAAAAAATTCGAAGGAGGAGTTGAGTCTTCCAATTGTGGGTTGAGCCTGTTCTCGATCGTATTATATATTATAAACGATAATATAATACCTATGTGTTTTAAACGTTAGACCATTATACAAAGTGGAAAAATCTCTGTAGAAAAAAACACAACTATAACCAATAACGAGCGATTTCGTTTAAGCGGACCGCTAATTACTATTAAATAATGGCCGGGATAATTACGACACTGTAGAGCGCATATATGAATCACGCGGTATACGCGCATTTCGTTGTTAAATGGTGTGTACGTATATTATTATTTATTATTATTATCGTGTTGTACGGACAAGGGGCAGAGACTACTACCTAAAAACGAACACGACGTTGTATGTACAATGCGTGCCTATATAATAATAATAATATATAATATTATATTATTATACAGTGTACCTATATTAAATAAAAAAAAAAAAAATAGTAATTAAACGCGTGGAAAGAAAACACAATAGACGATAATAATAATAACAACAACAATATCATATCAATAATAATTAAATAAATAACTTACGTTTGCATTTCACACTCTGCAAACCCGTGTGTGTTCATGTACATGATATCACACACCTTATACCTATATGTACCTATACAGTTTTTATCTTTTATACACTTATATCGGTGGCATTGTTACCGTGTAAAAAGATGGGTCACATGGATATAATATATTATTATTATGTAGGTACAGGTGTTTTCATATATAAATGGGTGTCGGTGTGATGCGATGTAACCATTGATACGATATTCACGATGTACAGCTGATAAAAGAAATGTATAAGGTTATAACGAGGAGGATCGGCTGATTGACATTTGATTTTTGTACGCAAAGATACACAAACACTCGATAATTATTATTGCGGCACAATAACGTGTGCTTCTAACAATAACCATTATAATCGGTGCGATACGATTGCGCTGCACTTTTGTCTCTTTGCCTTTTTACTCTCAAAAAAAAAAAAAAAACAACACGATTGCGCACAAAAAATTATTTATATTGTTGGCTTTAATTATTATAGACCGATAAATTATATTATACTCTGACCATATTGTAATCGTATATATAATACAAAAATTAATTATACAATAGTTTAATACAGACGTAGTATTATAAATAGCTTAATATTTAAATGAGTTATACCTATAGGTACTATAATACGTCTGTACCTATAATAAAAGGTACAAAATTCAATAATATTATTTATTCCATCAAACGAACATGACAAAATAAATAATAATATCTAACAACATTTACAACGATGATATCCTTTAAATCCGATGGCTGGGCCAAAACAGAGATTCTAAAATCCATACTAAGGATAGTATACAAAAATTAGTTTACTATCCTGAATATTAAAACACCTATATATGAAATAAAACTGATATAATAAGTATATTTTACTGATCAACTTATGTAATATTGATATTAGTAAGCACATAATATTATAATAAAGTATTAAAAATTACTGTAATTCTTATACGTCAAATAAATATTTTTGAAATTATTTATCCTTAAACTATGACTAATGTAAAATTTAGAAAATTGTATACAGGGCAGTGTTGTCAAAAATTTTTCTCATTTTAGGTACCACAATATAATACTTAGATTTAAGACATATTATGATATACTTAATATAATATGTATATTTCATATTTAATATATACTTCCTATATAATTATTAGTAGTGTAAGTAATAATTATAGGCATTAGTGGACAATATTGTAAATCTCTTCAAAACAAAACAATACCTATAAAGTATTTGTTGTGCTCAATCCTGTGTTATATTTTCTTCAATAAAAAAAATTGTCAATGCGCACACTCACGTTGTTTTTTTTTTAGATAAAAAGGTAAAAGTGCTCAATAGTGTTACTCCCATCTATCAAAACGTGTGTACATCGCGCTAAACTTAACAGTAATTTTTTTTAAATTGTATTACCCATATTATATTATGTATGATAGTTAATATATTGTGTATTATGTGGTATTGCGGTTGGGAATCAGATATTTTTCCATGGGCAATATTTGTAACAAATTATACAGGAAAAGACAAAACGGAACCATTAACGGAATTCGTCGTTTCTGGTTGTGTATATTATTATATAAATATAGGTAGTCCACCGCGAGAGAAATATTAACATAATATTCAAATTGATACTCACCAACGTTTATTTTTATTTTAGCAGTTTTTCATGTATTATGGTAATACGCGACGACTAGACCGCAATACGAATCGATTAAATAATATATCATTTACGCGATTATTTCTCGGGATATAAAAATGACAGATACTGTATATTATATATAGATATTATAAAAAGGAATATTACATCGGTCGTTACAAAACCCAGATAATTTCCAACACACGAAACAGGAGTGCTGAATCATCAATTATTTAAATTAATTTATCAAAATACCGTTCGTCTTTGACGAGTATAATATAATCGGAATATTTGATTATGAGTTCCAGTTGAGTAGATCGGATTTTTTGTGAAGAATTTTGAAAACCCGCAGACCAATAATATTTGAATAAAAATATATAACACGCACTGCTTAGTGGTTATATACACAACTATACATATAATAATAATTGTACAAAACTACTATAAAGATTATCAAATTATATATTTCTAGTGACTCTGACAATTTATTCCCATTAATTTCAAACATTTAATTTATTTTAAAGAATTATTGAATTCCAAGGATGAAATGTTTTATGATTAATCTCATTAGTATTTACTGCAGCGGTCAATGTAAAAAACATGTACGTATACATTTATTTATTTTGGCTTATCGATTATTTTCCCTTGATTTTTGCAGTACATTTTCGACAATTTACGTATACCATTATTGTGAATAATGAATTATGAATATTATGTGTATATTAATGATGTAATCGGCCGTGCCGCGATGAGAAACGCGATGAGTTTCAGATACTGTATTAAAATTAAATAATTGTGTATCATGACAAGGCGAACGGATATCAGGATATATGGTTTCTCTTTAATTCATGTCTAGTTGAGCACATTATATTCTTATAAATATCTCAATTTTACTCATATTGAAAATATGCGCGTAAAAGGAAAAATAATATTAATATGTTGCGTTCCGATACAAGTAAAGAAAACATTTATTAAGTATTATATTATGTATTATAATGTAACCGTGTTGATTTCAATATTAATGATTTTTTTTAAACTTGTACACCTAATAGCTTAGCATTTTCAAATTAATTAGTCACTTAAGTTAACGAATTACGATGACGCACAATAATACAATAATGTTATTTATATTATTATTAATATTTTTTTGTTGAAAAATTGTATATTATGTCATAATTATTCGTTTACGAACGTTTGAGATACTTACTTTAGCAAAATAAAATAATAATGTATAGACGAACAGTTGGTGCACAAATTAAAATAAATAAATGTAGAATATCTCTGATTTCTGATAATTGACTAACATTTTAAATTTATTATAAAAGTATACGTCTTTGATTTAACTGAAAATAAAACAAATAGAAACTACTTATGGGGTAAATAATATTATTATTACATTCTTGCAAATACAAAAAACCAAACGTACCTACCTATACATGACACCATTTTTTTGGATTTTTTGTATTTTAAAAATAAAGGTTTTGTTACCAGATTCAATACATTATTATTGAAACACATTTTTTTTTTTTATTTTATTGAACAAAACATAATATTTACAATCTGTATTTACAAGTTATGCAATAAGTAAATGTGATGGAAATTGATTTACAGGAGGGGGAAGTTGCCCATTGGCGACACCCCGTGGGAAACACATTTTTAAATTATACTATCCGTAGTGAAATTTAAAGACAATTGATTTGCCAAGTTTAAAAATATATATCTAGTATAAGTATACTTTTATATGTGAGAATATATAGGACTTATAGGTATACAAATATTATGCAAAATGAAATATATAATATTATACATGCAGTCTACATGGCATGAACGGACTTGTATCTGATTCCATGGCAGGATCGTTGCAAATATCTATATACATATAATATATGATATATGTATAATAAAAAGAAGCGCGATAGTTAATATTCATATGCCGTCTACAAACATCCGGTTTAAATGTGATATCTGATAATTGGGCTGATGGAATATCGATGTATTTTACTTTTATACAATATTATTATTATTCTGTAATTCGAACACGGAAATAATGTCGATTAAAAACAAAAAAAAAATGTATATTTTTTCCAATTTTATTAATTCATGACAGTATAAATATGTGTATAATATTATACTTTATATGTGTTGCGATGTTTTTCAATAAATTAAACGTATACAGAATAAACGTATTAAACACAACGATTGCAGGATCAAAAATCGAATTTATATAATGTAGTAGGTACAAGATGAATCACTAAGCGACAAGCATGATAACTTTCATTCTTTAATTTAATAATAAATTTTCAATTTTTTCTTGCAAATTTTGAATAATTGAATTTTTAAATTTGCTTAAATTTCATGTATTAAACCCCATGAGATTTTTATACTTTCTACTAAAGGAATGCCCTGCGTCGATTCTGTTTTTTCCAATGAGAACTCCGCTTTTTCACTGTAAATTATATATAGCGGATCATTTTTTTTTTGACCATTTTGATGCACCTAATTCAAAATTCGAACGAGAAATTGTTCGGTTATTACAATGTTTATGGTAAGGATAATTAGTCCTTAAAAATGGTTGTAAAAAAATTTAAATAAAGAACATAACATGGATCTAGCAGTGTTTATTATATACTTTGACAATTTTTACAGTTAATTATAAATTTAAATAGATTAAATATTAATAATTATAATAATGTTCAATTCACCATAGCCACCTAACACGAATCCACCATATACGATTCTTCAAACCCATAACACTTAAAGTACATAAAATAAAATAGCTCAAAAACTATACTAGTTTTAATTTTAATTTTGAATTCAAAATATTCCGAAATATTATCCGTTATCTAAATAGTTTACAGTAGTAAATAAGAGGGGGTTCTCAGTTTTAAAACAGAAGATTGTAACTCCACGGAACACTACTCAGGTACTTAACACAAAAAATCACAAGAATCTGAAAATATATGGTTTTTAAGTATATTTAAAAATTCTAAAAATCAGATTTTGAACACCTACCTAACCTAACTGCATTATTGGAGAACAAAGGGGGTGAGCATGCTTGGTGAATCGCCCTGTATATAATGTATATTTATACGCATCATCGTCGTGTCATAAAATAATAATGTATATATGAATATCATAATTGGAAAAAAATAAAAACTATATAATATTATTCGACGATAAAGAATAACCTAAAAACCTCTAAGTGCATATACGCGGAATTGGGACTACCTACTGCAAAAAAAAAAAATCATTACATAAAAATGTTTGAAATTTGTTTTCGTTTATATTTCATACGCCAGCCATAGTATACCTGCGGATGAGAAAATATTTTTTGAGCATTATAATATGTAACCTAAATGCCGCGTGGGAATGTCGAAAGTGTGCAGAACGATTTTTCGAACGACGACGTTAAAATCGCGTCCGTTCGTCTTCGCCGCCGCCGCCGTCACTGCCGTAAAGTGGTGTCGGTGGACGAGCGGATGGGAGTGACGACGGCAGTGGCGGCAGGGAACGCATCGGGTAAACGGCATGTATTATAATGTGTATAATAATAATAATATGTGTATACAATAATAAATATATATAATATAAATTATAATGTTAGGTAATAAAGACACATACACATACGTGTATATATGCACATGGTTTTATTAGTCCGCAGTCGAATGGGACGTACACCACGACGGTCCCGACGATATAATCTCTCTTATGATAATGATATGTATATAATATATTATAATATTATATAGTTTATTATAATACGTGCCCACCTATATTATGCAGCAGCCAGAGTCGAATATAATGATTTTATAATAATAAACAATAATCTACATGATATAATATACAGAGAGCCTAAAGTCGTTACACATACATATTATTATATCTTATCTACGCAGAGTGGTGTCTATTGGAAAACGAAAAAATAAGGATTGCCCCCGCCCGTATAGTATATAATATTATCAATATAATATTATAATTACCACCCTATAGTCGCGTACAGCAGAATACCTATGCACATAATAATAATATACGTATATATGTGTAGGTACGTGTGAGTGTGTGTACGCAGTATAATAATATATTATACGAACCAACAACTATACGTACAACTGATCGTGTAAAGCACCACACACGGATCGTCTCTGCCCGCCGCCGCTGCGATCGCAAATAGTGTATGACATTGGGTTTTCGAAAACCGTTTTGAAATTAATTGCATTATTTTTCCATCCAAACCGTCCTCTAATCTTTGCCTCTAACACTTCTCGAGATTTTTTACATTGCTCAAGTGGTGTCCTGTGGCGATACGAGCTTCCTATTGAGAACCCCTTTTTCTGCTGTACATCCCATGTTTATTGGATCATTTTTTTTTTAAACATTTCGATGCTCCTAATTCCGACGAGTATAGTTTTTCAGTTGTTAAAATGTTTACATTAATTAGACAACGGTCTTACAAACATAATACGAATTGGACGTAATCGTAATATTGCATGGTCCGAGTTGTAGGCAATGGTCATTATATATTGGTTTGATCATTTTTAAAAATTATAAATACGTAGATCGATATCAATATAATATAGTATTAAATAATTATTACCGCCTCGCGTACAGCACAATACCTATATAATATGTATATAATAATAATAAAAACATACGTATATATATGTGTGTGTGTGTGTGTGTGTGTAGATACGTGTGTTTACGCAGTATAATAAATACGAACCTGCAACAATATACGTACAACAGATCGTGTACAGCACCACAAACAGTCTCTCACCGCCGCTGCCACGATCTATGCAGTCTAATATTATTATTATGTTTTCCTCCGAACGAAAATCGTTTCGAAATTAATTACATTTTTTTTTCCACCACTCTCCACCGCCGCACCGCCAATCCACTAATCCTTCCTTCTCCTCGCGGTATTCCTACCGAGCGCGCTGCAGAAGACGACCGTATAAGGTGCGTATATATAATATAATATCATAGGTGTTTTATTTTTACCTTAAGCCCTACACAACTAATTACACGACCGTATAGTATATAATATATGTGTACACAAACCGCGTGCGTATATAATAATATTATATATTATTTATATATGTTGTATGACGGTATATATATATAATATTATAGCTGCGCTCGGGGGCACGCCCCCCGGCAATATAAATCTCCCGGGGCCGCCGGCGTCGCAGCACAATCCGGCAACCGGCTTTTCCTTCTTCCTCCGCTTCTTCTTCTTCTCTTCTTCTTCTTCTTCTTCTTCGGCGATTCGACGACGCTCATCGTCTGTGGAAAAACTCGACGGAACAAACGACGATAGAGAGGAGTGCGGGGGGGGCGGAGGGGAAGGGAGTGAGAGTAAAAGAGAGATAATGAATTATCGTTTAAACGAAAAAAAACTAATATGAACATTTTCAAAAACATCGCGAACGATTATAATCTAATTATATTATAATCGGACCGACCGTCCGCCGCCGCCGCCGTCCGTGTTGCGCTGTATAATAATAATAATAATAACGTACGCGTACAATATTTTATACGGTGTGCACCGCACGAGTTTAATTAGGTATCGGCCGCTTTGTTTTATCGTTATTAATTTTATTTTTTTTTTTCGATAGAATGTCATAAGACACGGCGCGGCGGCTGCTGCGGTATCGGCCGTGTAGTCGTTCCCACCCTCCGAGTGCTCACTGCCAAAAGGGGTGGTTCGCTATTCCAAATTGAAAATAATAATAAGTAATAGGTAACCGTCGTGGTCCGTAATCTCCTACCGCGAGTCATCGTCGGACGCGCCTTTTTTTCCGGATGATATAGGTGCGTCGCCGCCGCCGCCGCGCGGCCGTGAATCCGAAAATAAACTCTCTGCTTTTATACCACTGGATTTTGGAGGAGAAGAAGACGTTCACAACGACGACGACGACGATTATAATACGTTATAATAGTCCGTCGCTTGCCAAGACGCTTTTGCTCAAAAGCAACAACAATTATAATAAACATATCCTCTCGACGGCAATTAGAGGAGTGGGATGCGATACGCGTTTGTATATATGGCGGGATGGCAAGCCCCTCTACACGGGATTATAAAATTGGTATGCATGTACCTAATGTCATGTGGGTAACAGACATGTCAAGTCTTTATTCCATAAAAAGTACTCCCCACATAATTGAAAATATAATAATACATAATATATTAAATAAGTTATGCCTGGTGCGAGAAGTCCACAACGGGAAAAACAACGTTGCACAGCCAAAGTTCTCCTTTTTATGTGGTGTAAATCTCGTTTCTCAGTAAGTTATGATTGTAGCCTTCTCGGTTCTTTCCCGCGCAAAACAGTTTTTGCTATGTTGTACATTTGTAAGACGGAGACAACACGTGCGGGTAGCGTAGCGTCCTCTTAATGTTATTTACGAAAATAGTACTTTTCCGCCCACAGTATTGTCCAATTTCAGCGATTGCTTATGCAGAACAACAAATAATAAAATAGAAATTCGCATCTCAGTATTAATATATTTTTATACATTTTAATTTCAAGTGTTCACGCTGGGTGAGGGGATTATTATTACACTGAAATTTTCATATCTTATAGTCTGTATTTTGTTCAACCCATATCCGTCGTCCGTACATCACTTTGTCTCCGAATGTCACTGTGGATCTCGTTTTAATCGAGTCATAATATCAATTATACAATGATTGTAGATATGTGTATTATACAGGAATAAAATAAACCGCTGCAGTTTAAAAGTACAACAATAACTAGATACAACGGAAAACCGTTTCCCATCCGCCGATCGTTTGCAGACCATTTATATAATATGGAAAACTGCAGGAGAAGTGTGCACTTTTTATGGGCCACATTTGTACGAGTTACAATAAAGCGAATTAACACGTACGAGAGTAGATATAACACGTATATACATCTAACGTAATTGTGCAAAACGCGTAATTTCGACGATTTTCCCGTGGGACGCGCGTTGTTAAAAATAATTGTAACAAAGTAGATGTAGTAGGTATAATACCTACGCTATACTTACCACGCACCGAAATAATGTGATAATGAAAAATTATAATTAATATCATTTGTTTTTCTTATCGAATAGGAAACGGCGAAGACGCGACTGCTATATTATATTATATTATACGCACACCGAACAATTGAAACGGAAAGGAATTAATACCCGCATATATTATGCACCTATGGTATAACATTTATATATTATTTATATTATGCCTATTTTTTTTATTATATTATTAAAACCCGGTGGAATGCTGCGCGCGCCGGGTGGAAGAGGACACGGACGGCGGTGCTGCGAGAGACGGAAAAATAAACAGGCCTAAAGAGTGTAGGTTGTAGGTATAATATTATACGAGTGTTGTATACAGGATGATTCATTAAGCATGCTCACCCCCGTTATTTAATTTAATAATGAATTTATTCAAATTCGGAATTTCGGAATTTTTAAAATAATATATTTAAAGTCTGCGTGTTTTCAAGTTATTGAGATTTTTTTTATAGATTCTATACTTTCGAGCTATTGTGGGCTGTTATTACTTCTGTTTTTTAAATGAAAACTTCCCTTTATCAGTGGAAACTTTTTGGTGGATAATTATTTTCAAAATGTTGATGCACCTAATTCTAAATTCGAACAAGTATAGTTTTTCAGTTACTATGTTACACCAAGTTACCAAGTAGGCCTTAAAAATTGTTTTACAAAAATATAAAATATATGTAAAATCATGTTATCTAGTATATTTATTATACTTGGTCACTCGGACCGTTTTTATAAATTATAAATATTGATATAGATTAATATTAATTGCTAAAATGTTAAATACAACAGCTCTTGAGAATTTGATAGAGTACAAAAATCCAATTAATCGGAATAACTGAATGTCGAAGAAGAACAAGGCATCATGGTCACAAGGGTGAGCGCATGCTTGGTGAATCATCCTGTATACAAGCAGTTTAATGCGTACGTACATAATAATAAAAATGCAATCATTCGGCACGATTTTTATCGGCGGACGACCGCGCGCAGTCTGCGAAAACAATAAAACGAAAAACTCGCACGTGTAATTTCATGAGATTATAGTTAAGGTACCCATTACACTACCTTGGTATATACCGCGGCTGTTTACTCGTATCGCGTGCACGTGTATTATATACCTAAATGAACGTGCAATGATAACAATATTATTATATTTGTACATCAATCCGGCCCATGTTTCCTCTGCACATCCTTTTCGCCAGCACGCCCCTCCCTCCGGCCTCCCCCGCACACGCTCACAACTCGTTCGGAGCTGCTATTCAACGTGCGCCGCCGACCCCGCGACGACCGACGTCTTGGCGCGCTGCGGGACGTGCTCGGGACGACGACGACGACTACGACGACTACGAATGGCAGCCGCGCGCGTTCATTATAATAACAATAATAATAATAATAATAATAATATTATAATATCGTACACAACAATACGATATCCGCATCGCGTGTATAATATCATTCGCCAAATTATACGTTTCCATGGCGAACGCGCATTCCGGAGACCCGAGTTTCCGGTCTGCCGGTCGACGACGGTCCGTCTGTCTGCTGCTGACGGCGGCCGCCGCGTCATTCTATATAGCAATAACGCGCGCATAAACCTCGTCTATATTATTATTATTATTACTATACTAAAATGGTGCATCCGGAAAAATTATTTTTCTATATTTCCAGTTTCGAGCATTTCATTTGAACACGCATTTTCCTGTGCTCGTCTGCGTATAGGTATGTACCGCAACATATGGGGATTTACCTGTACTAACCGTGTGCCGCGGCGGTTATTTAGCGACCACGACTACAGGTCAACACAAGTGTTATATTATTTTAAAACAATTTCGTAATTTACAAGAGAAAATAATATTGTGTTTAAGCCCAACTGTGCCGACAAACCAAATCCCTGCAGGCTGCAACACGCATAGGTATAATAGGTATGCCTGTATGAGTCCTACCTGCAGGAATATTTCCTTTTTTTTCTACAAGATTTTTCATTATATTTCCTAAATATCTGTTTCAAAGTATTCATAATTTGGATTCGCAACACAACATTCGACCCTACTATAGTATTTTGATAAATTATTCTATAATTTGCAGGTCAACGTGGAAAAGTAACGAAAATTTTTCTTTTCGTGGTAAGTCCCAGATTTTTGAGGTGAAAATGTGTGTTACAGAAAATTGGTTTGTTGCGACAGTCATAGCTAAGGTAATTATAGCATAATATATAGTCGCTATTTTATATGCTATATACTTTAAGTTTTATTGGTTAGACGGGGGCTATACTTATATTATTTTGTCTTGTAGGAATGGATTACAAAACTGTTTTAAAATAATACAACGCAGTGTTCACCTGTAGTAATCACAATAACAGAATTGAGTTAACATTTTTTTGGTTAGTATTTTTTTCGGACAATCTCGAACTCATAACTGATAATATTCCGTAATATTTTTCTTTTTGGCTACGCCAAGCCAAGGTCTCGCCACCCCAATTGTAAAAATTACCACGTTTTTGGAATTTTAATTTTGTGAATATTTATAGCTCATACCATATTCCCATACATTTCCAAGTCAATAGAATTGACATTCATTCGATACACTTCTTCCCACAAAATCAAAAATACTTAAAATAGGGCCAGGCGGCCAGCAACAAGTCTCTCCCCGACTCCCCCTTACATCTCTGATAATATACGAGCATGCAGTAATACATGATGTTGTGACATACGTAAAACGTTGTGATGTGTTTTTTCAACCGTTTTCACGGCGCCTGGCTATAGTTGCAGCAGATTTTTCGAGTCGCCTTTGTAGAATTTCTCATTTCGTCGCGTTGTCTGGACTCGGGAGACGTTAACATATTTTACTATAGAATTTTATTTTAGGGTGTAATTTATCATATAATACGCAGTAGCTGGAAAATGCCGTATACATCGTACACAGTATAACTATATAAATAATAATATAATATAGTCGCCACGCGCGGTCTCCACTATATATTATATCTGGTCCGGTTCCAACTATCGATTTGTCGAAATTCCTATTTTCAATGACGATATCGTCGTCATCGCCGCTGGAATCTGCGCTACAGAGGGCCGTCTAAATTTAGACGATTTTTTTTCCTTCTCCGCAAGAAGAGGCGGCTCTAGAACTCTCTCAGTATAAATCTATAATATATTAGTAAGTCCAGGGCCAGATTAAACATTAAGCACAATGTATGACCACAGTGCCTACGACTAACGACGGTGGGAGTGCCAGATTAACCACGAGGCACTATAATATAGGCACAGGGCCTACGACTAACGACGGTGGATGTGAACTTGAGGCCGTACTTACAAACCAAAAAAAAAAAATCATTAACAAACAGAAATTCGATTATGAAAATCTTGGAACTCGCTTTAAATTTTACTATAGTAATAACTAATAAGGTAAGCCGCAGGTAGGTTTTACTAAAATTGTTACATGTGCCCCTGCTGATCACTGTGTGAAGATTTCATATAAATGTAGCGTTAGGCCCCCAACAGCTTATACTGACACCAAAAGTATTTTGCACCTAATTCTCTGCGGGTGTCTCTTGGCCCTGCTACATAAAGAAAGTACCCCTGTTTCCGTTAAATTCCCCAAATATATAATCGGTGTTTTGAATTGAGGGTGGACGTAAGGGGATAGAATCCCTTCTTATTTAAAAAAAAAAAAAAAGTATTAATGCGCAAGTACCACGTCTTCTGATTGATTATAACCTAATAATTTTTATATTGATTTATAATGTACATTATTATATTTCTAATGAATCCATAATTTCCTCTACACTTTTTCATCCCTCTTCTAATCATTTCCCGAATTTCCTGCGGTGTATTACCTATACGTCTAATGCGTGCAATAGTGCTTTATACTTACACTTGTACGTGTGAGACGTCGATCCGGATGGGACACGGCACACGGGCACTCCGCAGTCTATGATATCTTAATAATACACGATTCGATTGTCCCGCGAAACAGAGAGAACGGGGCGAGCCACTCTCATCCGCGGTCGACCGCAATCGATCGTCTCTCGTGTGTGATGATGAGTTTTCCGAAGAAAACTTCCGGTTAAACGTGGGCACGGGACTGCGGCCGCCGTAAGCGTATAGGTGCGCATCGCATATCGCCGGAGGTTTGCGGTCTGAGAGCGGATCGCTTATATACATTTATTACAGCAATAATATTATTCGTAATAAATCGAATAAAAGACGCGCAGCAGAGCGTATTGCACCGGATCCGTCGTCGGTCAGCGCCGGTAATTCGTTTCTGAGGTTTTTTCGATTCAATAAATCCGATTGCGGTGGGACGATATTATGGGTACCGTATGATAAAATATTATTCGATTATCATACTTTGTTATTATTGTTATTCGTTTACGGTTTGTTCCCGCGACCCGTAGCAGAATTATAGATATCGCACGAGCTGATGTACCTATTATATAGTGTATAATATTATTTTACTCGCGGTCGATACCCACACGGCGGTCACCGGTCACTGTATTATGATAATAATAATAATAATAATATATCATTATTATATTCTTTGTGTACCGTGTGCAGGGCACACCCGTTGCGAAAACGGCATCATTCCGCAGACCGCAGACGATCGTCGCACGTGCCCCCGCGGACAACACCGCACGACGGAAACCTCAACGGTCAATAATCGGGAAAAGGAAACGACGGTAAGACGGTAATGACAATAATAATATAGTGGTTTTTTTTTTTTGTTTTTGTTTTTGTTTTTAATCATTTGAAACAATCATTTATTAACAAAGGAACAACAATAATATATTTAAAAAACATTTAAATGAGTCAATTTAACAAATTTATTCACTGACGAAAAATAAATGATCGTTGTTTAGAATTGTAATTTAACTTATTTACACTTCCGATATTATAATATACAAACGAAGAATTAGGTTTTTTTTTTACAAAATACAGTACAAAAAACTTAAGTATAATTTTTGTCTTACACGATTACGATATATATATATATGTATAATGCGTATAATGTATATATATACCATAATACGCGTCTAACAACGCTTTTACTTTTAATTAATTATTACATTAATGTTTAACAAATAATTCGTCGTCCTAAAGACTCGCACAAAAAAAAAGTCGTATAAAAAACTACAAAATAATGACTTAGGGAATAAATAACAGGAACATGTTTTTTTTTTTTTTGTTCGACACATTAATTAAATTAATAATAATACTTATAATTATATGATTATAACAACAACAAAACGATCACAACGCCTTAGAGATCATCACCCTGGCTCTATTTTAAAATTTTTTATAATGATGGGTATATTATATATATACATATATATATAAATAGATATATTGATTGAGATTAGAATACATTTCTTTTTTTTTTTCAGTTGTCGACGTTTTTACGGGTTTTTTTTTCTTTTAACGGAGAGGGAATAATAGTTATACAATATGATGATGTTAGTAGGGTAGGGCGGGATTAGATGAGGGTGTTAGAGAAATAGATATATTAATAATATGTAAATGTAGTCTAATCGTAATATTACGGCGTAAGCCAGTCATTTTCGAATGTTTGTGTGTGTGTGTGTGTGTGGTGTGTGTGTATACAAATTGAGAGGGTCAAAAAAAATGGACTGACAGATTCATCAAGAGGTCTACTTACAAAAAAAAAAAAATATTTATATATATATAATATATATAACTTAATAAACAGTCTAAACTTGTGTGGCGAAAGAGTGTTGGTCTAAAATCATCGATTTCACGGCCGCTCTTTCGTACTGAAGCTGCTGGTGTATGTTGCGATGATAGTGGTGAGCTTTGACAGGCGATACCTCGCTGAAACAGAACAAACCAAAAACTTAATAAATACGTTCGTCGGACGGCGCGCACATATAAGGGGATTGTTGCGAAGGGAGAGTTTTTAAGGGTTGTATATACGACATTTTCCAAGTGCATGCGGGTCTTGTAAATGTGTGCGCAGTACCTAAATGATCATTAATGTATATGCGTGTGTGTGTGTGGGGACGGTAGAGAAAAAAAATATATGAACCCTACCACCCACCACATCGGATGTATACAAGTCACCACCTGCGAGCGTGAACGGTAAAGAGTGTATGCTCATTTTGTATATTGTACGTCTATACATTTTACCGATGGATCTGATAGAACGTCTGAAAACTGAATTGAATTCGTTAATATATGTCTACTGGAGGGATCGATCAGGCCATGATTTAAGATTTTAAATTTTTCGATTATTCGATTATTATTTTTGAAGTATTCAAACAAAATGTATATAGTGGTCGTGGAACGAAATTTGGAAAAAGTGGCCGGATAGATTTTAAGTAGACATACTTTTAAATTCAAATCACTTTTCAAAAGTATATGATCGCATGACTAGCGGTCCACAGGATCGACAAAAGATTGGTAAATTTCGGTTGAAATAACTGACCGTTTGCAATCCCCGTAATATTGTAATAATATAATATAGGCATGAGAATAGACGCGGCGGCGTTGTGTCAAGTCACAGTGTTGCGGGCTGATATTATAAATGAAGTCCTCGACAATATAATAATATTAATATATTATTATTAGCCCGTTGTCGTATTGCGCCTAGTCATCAACACATTCATCGTCGGACCGCGGCTGTGCCAGACGACGACGAATGATAATAATAATTGTGTCTATCAAACACACTTCTATATATTATTATCATTATTATTATCATTACACTGTATAACTCTATAACTGCAATATTGGGCTAGTATAGTAATATAGTAGGTAGACGCGCATTATGTTATTATTTTGTACCTACCGACGCGCTATCAAGACATTCCGCCGCCGCCGCAACATTAAGACCTCACACACGTAATAATACGACAATACAATATTGTATTCGGCCGATACAATAGACACAGAGACCCGTCGTCGGTATTTTAATATAATGCATGTTTTATATACACACACACATTCGGACACCGTCACCACCGCGCCCCGCAGAGACGTTTGTGTTAAAGGATATACAAATACAAAATAATATAATATAAATGTGAACGAGTGAAGTGCGCTGCGGAGAGAGACGCTCGCATTACTCGAGGTCCGGAGAACACACGCTCGCGTGTACCTATATTAATACCTATATATAATATATATTGTGCATTACGCTTTATTGTTAAACGATAACGTCATACGCGCGGTGAGCATATATATGTATATAAAGACGACTCGGGAGGTTTGGGAAACTCATCGTAGTCGAAACGTGTGTCATTACGGCCAGCGCATGAGGTTCGGACGACTTACGTATACTGTACAATATAATATAGGTCTAAAAAACGTTGGGACATGACGAGCTTATAATGTATATTATGATATATTATATTATATGCCCCCAAAAACGTTTCATACGCATGACAAAGGAAAAATATAAATAAAACATCATCATCATGAGAATATAATAGAAAAGGTTTTCTTTCCCCGGAAACTGCAGGTTGAAAAAAATATTTTCGCTACGCGTCAAACCAGAAACTTTTCAATCGAAGCCCGGAGGATAGGCACTTTTCCTACTTCGGATGTTGTTCATGATGAAAATATAATAATTGTTTGAATAACAGAAGGGTGAAAACCCCGTTGAATACGTATATTATTGCCTCGCGTAAAGCGAATTCTTTAAAATACAAATACATGATTTTGTATTTTAATTGTATGTACTTAAAAAACCGTGAATTGTATACGCTGGAATTGGTGCCACCCGAATCCCCAAAGTCGTCAAAGTATGCCTCCTACCCCCTAGCGTAGACCACGTTATTACTTATTCTAAATATCATATATGGTATTGTTGGTATAATAATTTTGATGCTTACTTATTTGTGTTGTTGCATTGGTTGGCGGCCGAATCGACCGATATGACAGATATCCTGCGGTCCAACGCGTTTATGGCGTCTTGTTCCTTGAACGACATCCGGTTTTGTCTGTCGGTGTTGAGCAGCTTCTGCCTCTGCAGTGACGACGACGACTGGGCCGGCGTCAGCGACGGCTGCTGCAACTTGTTGGGCGCGGCAAAGCACAGCGGTTCCGAGTACACGTTCTCCCGGGCCGCGGCCGGCAGCGGGTCCCACGAGTTTCTGATGACGTGCGGGTCGCCCAGCTTGGCCACGCTGTGTATCGAGTTCTGTTCATTTTGCATTCTCGCGTTATCGTCGGCCTTCTTCTGGTCGCGGCGCCGGCGGTTCTTCATGCACAACACCACCGCGATGGCGGCCAACACGGCCACAGGCACGGACACGGACAGCACCACCATGAGCACGCCGTTGACGGACGCTTGCACCATCTCGGGCTGTTCCTGTACCACCGCGGACACGTGCTTGGACCTGTCGCCCAGCGTGGTCGGCCGCTCGTCGGTGCAGTTGGCGCCCGTGTAACCAACGGGACACTCGCACCTGAAGCCGCCGTCACTGCCGCCGGTGGTCACGCATGTGCCACCCGTTCGCGCACGGCGACGATAGTACGCATTCGTTGACGTACCGGCTGCAGTCCTTGCCGCCGAACCCGGGCCGGCACCCACACCGGAAGTCGTTCTTCAGGTTCTCGCATGTGCCACCGTTGGCGCACGGCTTGGCCACGCAGTAGTCCACCACGCTCAGACACAGGTCGCCGACGTACCCGGGCACGCATTGGCACCGGAAACCGTCGGCCTGCGCCTGGCACGTACCGCCGTTCAGGCAAGGGTTCTTCTGGCAGTGGTCGGGCAGGTGGCAGTGGGCCCCCGCGAACCCGGGTGCGCACTTGCAAGTGTAACTGGAACTGTCTTTGCTCGGCACGCACGTGGCCCCGTTCCGACACGGGTCCGGTTGACAGTGGTTGGTCGTCTGGTGGCAGGTCGGTCCGGAAAATCCGATCGGGCAATGGCACACGTACCCGTTGTTGTTGCCGCCGGTTCCGGTTCCGTTGTTGGTCTTGGCGGCGTTGACGCAAGTGCCTCCGTTCCCGCACGGCGAACTTGCGCAGGCCGGCTGCGTGGACGTCTCGCATCTGATACCCTTCCATTGGCTGGGACACGTGCAGCTAGAGACGGATCCGGTTTTCTGTGGAAACAACACACAAAACGTTTAGGACTGGATAATATATTATATTATTGTAATATGCGTATTTCGCTCATCGCGAACGGACAGCATCAGACTCGACAGTAAAATGCAACCCCTCCCACCCACCACCTGGAAGATTTAATTTTTTAGTTGTAAGTTAAACTTTAATTTACTGACGATAACACTATACCCAACGGAAATAATTTAATTCAAACTAACGCGTATTTTGTTGGTTCAACATTTTTGCTCTTTTCACCCAACCCCTCCCTATACATTTCGATAGATTATGTGGAAATAATACAATGAAAATGATTCGACGCTCACCTTGCACGTACCGCCGTTGAGGCACGTCAGTCCAGTGGAACAGTCCATTCCTGGTTTGTTGGTCAGTCCCATGTCGACGTTGCACTCGGGCCCCGTATATCCGGGGGCGCATGCGCACGTGTACAGGCCCTGGCCAGTGTTGAAGCACGTGCCTCCATTTTTGCACGGTGCGTGGTTGGTGCAGTAGTTCAGGTCCTGGTTGCAAAACATACCACCCCATCCTTCTTTGCACAGACACTGCCAGGGTTTTTGGCAATAGCCGTTTACGCAACCCGGATATATCTGACACTGGTCGCATCTGGCTCCTGTCCAGCCCGCGTGACATCTGCGGAAGAGAAAGAAAAACACTAGTTTTTAGCAATTGTTGTATATTGTTTTTGACGCTGCAAGTATAATATATATATATATATATATACACACGAATCGAAGTTTGGCGGGCTAGGTGGTGTAGGTGGTGGTGGTGGTGGCTAAATGAAGGTCCGCGATGAGCGGGGGTGGGTGCGGCGGGGCACGGGGTTCGAGAGACGCACGGAGGAAATAACGTTTAAATATTATATATTCTCGGCGCGCTGATTGAATCAGATAAATAGCCGCAGCACGATCGATCCATAAATAAACAACAGGAACGATATAGTGTATATACTCGTATATACATGACGATGACGGTGACCGGTTATGTGGGAGAGGTGCTAGGGTTAAGGTCGTCGGATATATGGATGGCCGTGAACCAGTCGGAGACTTTTAATTACCGACTCGAAAAAAATAAAAAGAATACTAATACTATATAGAGATATGCAGCACGTATAAAACGGAAAAGCGACGGCACATAAATAGAAGACTTATGGACTCGTATATGTTTATATTATATTATATACATAAAAGGTTCGCAGTATAGATACGCGCGTATAATATTATATAGAGGTTCTACTCACTGGCAGGTTCCCGGAGTCATGCACGTTCCTTTTTTCTCGTCGCAGCCAGGTGCGCAGATCGCTGTAAAAAAAAAAAAACAACAAAAACCGAATAAAAATTTAATTCAAAATTCAAAACTACGTTTGAAAAAAAAAATTTTTCCACACACGCGCACACTTTATGTTTATAATAATATTCATGGTGCAATATGCGCACGCACACACGCGCGCGGTTATTATACGATGTATTTATCGTTTGCATACATCATATAGGAGCTTTATATATTGAATTTAATTTTTTTACCCCGCGACGGGAGTGGCGAAACCGGAACCCGGCAGATGTTGTCCGACTCGACGAGGGGCTCGCGCGGACGGTTTTTCGGCGTGTGTGCAGTTTAACATTATATATATATATATATATTATTATATACTCTCTGGCTGCAGAGCTGCAGGGGGACAAGTGGCCGTCGCCGAGCGCGTTTTGCAGCTGCCACCCCGGGGCCAATGGGTTTTTGTTGTTATGTCAGACCCACACTATACGCGCGTACATATTATATAATACTGCACTGCTGCAGCACCCTGAACGTGTGTGTTTGTGTGCGTGCAGCGGACATATACAGCTATTGTTCCCCGCTGGGAAAACGCGGGGCGGCCATAAATCGCGGCCGAGGAAAATTAAAATAATAATACGAAATATTAAATATCATACGAATAGGTACTGCAAGCGAAATAGTAGGACGGTAGTGATGATGACGACGGTGATATTGCAGCAGAGTACGGCGACGACGATCGCGGCCAAGAATGTCGGCGGCGGCGGCGGCGGCGGCGGCGGATAACGCGCGCCCGCGCCGCAGAGACTTAATGCGATTTTCGTGACCGGTCGGCAAGAATTTTTTTATATACGTGAATAATAATAATAATATGTAATATAAATATATATATAATGATATATCTGTTTGCTGATCTTGTTTCGAAACGTTATGAATGGCGACAAATTGCACGGGTTCTGAAACGTAATTACTCTCTTGTGGGATCCGCCGCCGTCGCCGTCGCGGGAGAGAAATACAATATAAATATATAATGTATAATATATAATAATATATAAATAAATGAAACGAGGAAGGAATCGGAGATGGACAAAGTGCGAGAGAGAGGAGGAAAAAAAACGAAAACCGGTAACTGGATATACAGAAACAATGGCGTTTAATAATCGTTCGTATAAACGGTTCTGGTGGTCGACGGCGGAGGAGCGGGCGAAGCGATCGGGACCGACATCGGCGGCGGCGGGTAACCGATACCCACCGTGTAATTACAGGCTATCTCTCCGGATCGTCTCTCTCTCTCTCTTTCTCTGTGTGTGTGTATATGATTATTGTGTCACCGGTTATAAGAACTCGTGTGCGGCGGCGGCGGTAGCCCCAGTGGTCGGAAACTTTTGATCGTCAGTCGGCAGAGTTTTCGCCCAAAAACTGTCTATGACGACCGGAACGATCCTATTGAAGAGATGCGGTCGAAAATGATTATTACAATAATATATTATCGCGGTGGTCGTCGTTTGTCCGCGGAATCGAGAAAGAGAGTCGTAAAACGCGACCGAAATTCGCTCGTAAAAAACCACCAGCCACTCGCACCGTCATCACCCCCCCCCCCCCTTTCCTCCGACCAACGCAGCCACCGACTCCTATACCGAATATGTAATTATTGTCGTCGTCGTCGTCGGCCGTGATTTATTAACGTCGCACATAAATAATACATTTTTTCCTATATAATATTATATTAATAACGTATTCCGCGCGTACGCACGAGAAAAAAAACTGTCGCGCGCGATGTGAGTCATGTGTGCTCGTACGGTATTTTTTTTATTATTATTATTATTCGTGTGTAAAACAAAAGGAGCGTAATATAAAGAGATTGTGATCGGCGGCGGCGCGGCGTCGAGGTATGTATGCCGGTCGGTCGCGGCCACGGCCGCCTGTTTGGGAACCACTGAGCGCATAACAACCTGACAGGCACACACGGCGCGCGAGAGAAGCCCATAGCTATGGAACGAACGTTACCGTGGGAACCTGGAGGACTACCGGAGCGGCGGCGGCGGCGGCGTGTCCGAGAGACGGAACCACCACTGCCCGTGCACAAAAGGACTGGCAAGGCAACGACGGCGGCGACGACGACTACTACTACTACTACTACTACTACTACTACTACTACTTCTTCTTCTACTACTATTATTAATATTACTACTGCTGAGACGACGACGAGAATCCGCGCGACGGAAGGTTGACCGGAGCGACGGCGGCGGCCCGTCGCCCGTCCGACGATGGACGGGACGACTACAACGCCACTCATCATCATCATCATCATCATCATCATCATCATCGGATACCGATAAATTATACATATAAAACGCACGCCGGACACAACCACTGCTGCACGGCACGGTTAATTTTACAATTTTCCTCCTCCTACTCCTCCTCCTCATCGTCCTCCTACTACTTCGTAATACCATTATTATTATTATTATCGTCATCGACGAGCGGGGTACAACCTATTATCTCGTTATTATTATTACTATTATTATTATTATTATCATCATCGGACACACGTATTAAAACGCATATTATTACATATTATATTATTATTATTTTTATTATACGGAGAGAGAGATCGGTGGCGTGGAAGAAAGCAAAACAATGAAATCGCGTCCGCGCAATCATAGTATAATATTTTTCCCTTTTTATTCTTTTTAATTAGTTACTCGCCCCGAATGAAATTTAATTTCGAAACGTAAAATGCACCGCGCGCATATAGGTACACCTATAAACGTCCTAGGAGGGTCTCAACGACCGACGAAACACGCCTCCGTCTCGCTATATAACCAAACGCGAGTGGTAATAACGATATAAAAATAATTTAAACGCGCGCGCGTACGATGCACACGATCGCGGTAACAACACGGGTTATAAGTCTAGGGACGGGTCGATCTTCAAATTATTTGTATACTTGGTTTTTTCCCGAACTGTTCGAAATCCATTACTCCAACTCGAATCCATTACGTACATTTTTTGAATTTTAAACTTTTAATTTAAACAATAGACAGCATTCTAGGATACGGCTATATTTATACTTGAAAAATATATAAATTATGCTTACGATATTATAATATTGAACTTTATATTTATCGAACTGTTCGAGAACCCATCGTATTAGTTTTACAACAACTACAAACTATAGATATGACTAGATTACACCGGCAATAAAAACGTACCTTTGCTGCAATAGCTACCAGTCCAGCCGGGCATGCATATCATGTCACCGTCGTCCGAGCACAGGTAATGTCCGAAGTTGTCGTCCCTGGGCCGACAGAATTTCGCGCACCCATCGCCGTGATAGTTATCCTCACACCGGACCCTGTGCTCGTACACGAGTCGAGATCGGACGCCGCCGGTCGATCCGGCGTATTCCTGTTGCACCCATCCGTCGCTGAGTTTCAGGAACCGTTGGTCCGTGATCCGCGTGATCAGCGCCGAACCGTTGGTCGTTCCTGCAAGGGAAAGAAAAAAAAACCATCAGTAAAATTGTAAAGGAATAAAAATAGAATTAATGGTGGCAATTGAATTTATAAGAGGTACCTATATAGTGTCAAACGGTCTAGACACACCTCTATATCATATCATATCTGTATATTTTTTTTACGTAAATAATTAAGGAGGCGATAACGATGAAATGTCTATTTCCTATAATATACAGATACTATAGTTTCTTTTAAGTGTTTTCTCAAAAAACAATCACCATTGAACGACAAGTTTCAGTCGTTTAATTTTTTTGGTATTGTCCGAGTTGCGGTCGCAATAGACGAATTGCGGTCTTAATAATATTGAAGGTAAAATTAACGTCTTAATTGCGGTCAGTATCCGGTTATCGATTATCCGATGAGCTCTTATCCAATTTTCGATGAAATGTGTATCATACAAATATGAACCGGTTTAATATTATAAATGTATTAATTTTATTCGTTGAATGTGTGTTTTGTATTTTAAAATGTGACTATATTATAATTTAATGTGTAAGTGTAACTATAAACTAACTATAAATTTGTATTTTGACGTAACGTATTTTGACCGTTTCATTTTTGTATTTAGCATAATAATATGTAACTATGTCAATATTAAAAACATAATAATTATTAATCATATTTTTTCACCGCAACTAGGATTTTTACCTATTTTGATATTTATTTTGATATTTTGATATTTTGATATGTTTTGATCCCGACCGCAACTCGGATTTTTTTTTTTTACCTGTTATAATCTTGACCGCAACTCGGTATCAACCATTTTTTTAAAGCGGTACGGACTAATTTTTGAACGTACATCTTTACAATGCATACTATTTTCAAGGCATTTGTGATTTTTTTGCGATTTTTCAGGGTTCAATAAAAAATCGCAGACCTAATAATAATAAATAAAAATATTTACAATAAAACAATGTGTCGTGTGTAGTAAAAAGTATTCGGTTCTCATATATGTGCGAGCTAGTATGTGTGTGTGTGTGTGTGTGTGTGTTTGTGTGTATGTACTGTGTACACGACGAACGGGAGGAGGCGCCGGCGGACGAACGCGGCAGACACGTCGGCAGAGGCACCGTGGGAGAATAAGACGGTCACCCACCGCCCAACAATTGGTCACACACACACACACATACGCGCGCGCACATAATACTTACACACGCACACACGCCGTATGAATGCTACGTGCCTACCGTTTTCTTCGGCCGTTTCTAACGTCCGAATAAAATGGAATAATAATAATAATAAAGAGCCAATACAGCACACAAACAACAAAGTGATTTCGACTCTCCAATAAGCCACGAGGCGGCGGCGGCGTCGGTTACGGATATTATATTTATATCGATATAATAATGATAATGGAAATATTTTGAAAATGACGTGTTTTCGGTGTCGTCGCAGCGCGCAGCATCCTCTCTACGACGACGACGTATTATTTTCGGTACCCATATAATAAACGTTTCCGGGGGCCCGGAATTCCTATCATTTCCACCGATTTCCGTATATATTATTTCCGTGACGAGATTATTTCTGGACCCGTCGTATTTTATGTCGCGCGGGGATGCGAGACACCGCGGGGCCCGGGGCTTGGCTCGGGATCAAAACGGAAAAACAAAAAAAAAAAATACAAAAATACAAACCCGAGAAACGACGAAATAAAAGGTCTATTATAAAATACGCGTATATCGTCGGAAAAGGGGTGGCGGGGGAGGGAGGGAACGGCAAGGAGACGGCTTCTCGGCGGCTGCGGCGGCGGGGAGAGAGAAAAGAAAAGAATTCCCGTCGACGACGACGTCTGGTCCGGATTTTATTCAACGACAAAAGCGTTGAAATTTATGCGCTTCGCGATTACCCTGCCGCCGCCGCCGCGAAGAATACGACATGCATTTTTTTTTCCACTTTTTTTTGTCCAACGGAGCACACACAAATCACACAAAAGAACACGGGAACGCGCGCGCCTATATATATTTTTATACATTATACGCATACGCGAGATGAATTTTAAGAATAATTGTATATACGCCGCCGCCACCCTTTTCGATTTCATCCGACGGCGTTCGCCGTTTCGCGAGCCAAACGATTTCTTCCCATGCGATTTCGTCGCACCAAAAAATCCGAAGAATTATTATTATATAATATTATGTATATACGCACACACACGACTATTCGAGACGAATGCGTATATACGGGGACGGAGCCAACACACACACACACACACACACACACACTTCCCCATCCACCAACGTCCGGAGTTTTTTAATTTTTAGTTTACCGCCGCTATGGCAAACAAAGATAAATAAACAATAACGCTGCAGCAGTGTGTATATATAATAATATAATATTGTGTAATAATAATAATAATAATAATATATTACTCAATCGTAAAAAAATTTAAACGTTTACGCTTTTTTTCCAGAGTAAATATTGATGCACAAACAGGCACCACCACTACCATACAGATCTTATCAAAACGCACGACGATGTCGATAAGTCACTTTGGAGCGGCGGCGTTTGAGTCACTGCTGGAGTAGTACACGATATTATTATTATTATTATATATACGATAAAATGTGTTTTCACATGTGCCGTATACTACACGAAGACGACGTATTAGTATTAGTATTATTATTATTATTATTATTGTGCCGGTCGTCGTTAATATAAAACAGCCGAGCCGAACCGGAAATAAGAGTAGGTAATTAAGACATTTAAATTCACGAGAGTAGTTTGTGTCAAATCTTTGTCGTCGTCGTCGTCGTGCAGTGCCAGCGCGCTTACGGACTTGTCGATTTAATGTCGTGTTTTTATGAATGGAACACGGCGGGTCCAAGGTCGCCAATGGCCGCGATTTTACTATAATATATACGCGTATATTATTATTATATGTACCTATATAAATGTACGCGCGTACGACTCGTGGGAAAACGGATACACCGAACAGGTGTTGTTTGTGACTTGTACAGAAGGGTAGGACACATATATTTCGAGGGCGTGCGGAGCGTATAGGGTTTCTGGGTATATAGACCCAGATACTCACACACAGCACAGACGACCCTACTGACTCAGAAACATAATATTTTTTTCCGACATTTACCTACGACGCATAATAATAATAATAATATTATGTATACGAGATTACACGCGACCGAGCGCGCACCAGATAATCGTAAAAATAAAACGTAATACATGGGTAGGTTTGTGTTGGAGACCTAAAGTAAACCGATTCCTTATCGTTAAAAAATATAATATAACATAATATGTACCTGAATTTCTTGCAGACGACGGTTCGTGCCACGCTTCCACGATGAGTGAGAACGTACCCTGTAAACAAACGAAAAGACAACAATTAACGACAACGTTTAAAACGAGAATTTTTTTAGAAAACCTTACAACATTATCATTTATCATATTAATAATATTTTTTTGTCGTTTAAGCCACGTGATAAACGTCATATTATTATAGCATGACGCGTGCGTATTTCATAATATTGTAATATCATAATTCATTATTATTATTATTATTATTATCATCACGAAATATCATCGTGGTAGGCGGTATCGATTATAAATCGATACCGGGGTAAATTATGCAAAAAAAAAAATGATTAAAAAAACCCAATAATTTATCGCATAGCTTACAGGAATAGCCCGCATGCAATAATAATGTTTGTGCATAGTTTCTCGATCGTGAAAACTGTTAACGGAGTACAATCGTCGTCGGTTTGGCGTGCACCGCGCGCCACAGCAGACGACCATAAAAATAATAATAATAATGATGGTATAAAGATAGTATATAATATTATATAGTAGTGGGCTTATTTGAAGTAGTAGTATACATATATAGCATTGAAATAACTATTGTGATTCTTCGAGGTTTGTTTCGGGACAATAAAAATAACGAAGAAAACCTATCCTTTCTCACATATTATTATTATTATTATTATTATTATTATATACAGAGAGGCGCATTGACAAGCAGCAGTCTACTACAGGTAAAGGAGATCCTAATAATAATAATTCCAATAATGAAAAGATCGATTAATTTTTATTCGTCCGTACAACACACACACGCCCATTGCGCGCGGCCGCAATTATTTTAACAATCGGATACCCTCTAATTGCCAGTCGTGTGACAGGTAATCTCGAAATATTTCCGAACCAATTAAAATATCCACCTGTATTATAGTTGTAGACGATGATGACTTTCAAAGGAGGAACGGGATAAAAAAGTAGCGCCAACAGACTGACTGACACACACACACACACACACACACACGCCACAGAGAAGGAGAGAGAAATATCGTAACGCACTCGAACTCGTTTTCCCCGTGTACCTATACTATTATTATTTATTACTATTATTATTATGTATTGTCGAATGGAGACGAGCAGTGGCAAGTATCTGAATTCGTGCCATATGGGAGATGAAGCGCGTAAGCCTATCGATTTCCGTCTATATATATTGTTACATTATAACGAATGCACCCCTTCCGGCTTCCTCAACTCCCCGTGGAAATCGGTCAGCTTCCACCACCCGAACATATCAAATGGACCGCAATGCCGCAGTGTATTATTTCCCCAGTGGGATGACACGCGTGAGTCACATTGCTAGCAGTTAATCCTCCCTCGCGCAAAGCTCTTGAGCTTTAAACGGATATCTATTATATTAATATAATGCACGTCAAATCATTTAATCGAACGAAAAATCGTGGATTTTAACGAGTAGGCGTTCCGTCCAAGGAGAGCTACTAATTTTCTAGCACGAAATAAAACCAGTTTTAATCAATAGTGCGTGATAAGATCTAATTAAAAAAAATCAAGCGTATGTGTATATAAATAAATAAAATAAAAAAAATAATAAAACGGGAGCGATTTTAACATATACAGTATTCGAAACTGGTATTTATGACATCGAATGTACAGAGAAATACACGAATGGAAGTTAGTTTCCCAGTGTGTTTATCGTGTATTCTACCTATATATAATAAAATATACGTCTGATGTCCGAAGAATATTACGAGAACGGAAAAAAAAACTCCCATAATTTCTACCGTTCCTGACAGGTTTTGATTTCACACTCCCTGGGTATCTATCTCCGGCGCACCGAATCGCACGGGTACATATTATTATTATAATATTATGTACGCGCCTCGTAAAGGGTTTTTTTCTTCCGTCCGTTGTTAGCATTTTTGAAGGTTAAGGTCTCTCCCCGGGACGTAACGGTAAAACGGTCCGCAGCCGCGCCGGGGAGGATTTATTATCTCCGATTCCGCTACCCCTAAACGCGCACATAATGCGCATGGGCATAGGACGGGGTGTACGGCACACAAAAGAAAAGGCTTCTGGAAAAAAACGTACATAACATATAAACACGCGACGGTACAATGATATATATATATATATATATATTTCATCAGTAATCCAGCGTGATGAACCCCGACGGCGGATACCTATCCCGTCAGATACCGGAGCAGGTCAACCCTTTTGTTGGAATACAAGACAAGACAAGATCTCTCGAATATTTATGCGCGCATATCCTATACATAATGGTATGTAGTGTGTGTGTGTGCGGGCGCTTACAATACGCACGGTATGTGTGCATAATATATAGAACCCATTTATCTTATCCCTCCGGTTTAATAATATAATATTATAGGTTTCCTGTGGCGAGACGAAGGAGGAAGCGACCGACGATATAATATTATAGCACAAGACCGTCGCCGTCGCCTCCTCTTCCTCGTTCCGTACGATATTATTATTATTGTGTTTGCTCGCGGAAACGTCGTGTACGTGCGTACACGTATTATACACACGTAACTATCAACAATACGTCGGACCAAAGATATATTATATAGAAGCTATATGAGGTAGGGCTGGGATTTCAATGCTCGTTGCCTTTTCTTCTTATAATACTAGCTGACGTATGATGATCGTCGTTTTGGTACAAATATCTCTCACGTCTTGTCAAATGGATTACTTATACTGAATTTGATTTTGCATTTATAAGGGCATTTTAAGGGGTATTTTTAGAAAAATATAATTTTGTTATGTTATATTCCACCGTAAACGCAAACAATTGAAATGTCATGCATTTCATATTCCATACTCAACACTTTTATTGTGATCAGTAAACACAAATAAACAAAAACGCAACAATGTATCACCACATTACGGTGTTACGTACAATTAAAAGCAACAATACTTGTTAAATTTAAAAGACCTACATTTATATCATAGTTACCAATAGTTTTTTTTTTTTTTTTTTAATGCATTATACAAGTGGGTTCATCAATAAAAAAATTTAGGGCAATAATGCTATTTGTACATAGTTAATAGTTATGAACATAATACACGTCATGATATATTCTTACCGGCCATGTGAAATTGAAGTGGAACGCTATCGGTGTGGCGTTGGCCGGGAGCGTCAGGCTGTTCTCGCCAAGCACAGGCGTGACGACGTCACCGAACGTGCACGTTGAATTCACGTTTATGTTGGTCTCGTAGTGTTTTAGGCAAGCTCGGAACTTGGTCCTGCACGGCGTGCCGCACACGCCGCCGCAGCACGAGCCAGAAGCTTCTCGGCCCAGCTCGTTGCTGAACGATTTTATCCGCAGCTCGAATACGCCGTTGCAATCCACCTATATAGACAACACAGATGTTTCATTATAAATATATTCTATTAGCATACTATTTATTTATTTATTTTATTTCCAAACAACATATTATCGTCACGCGAAAATACGCGACCGCCGTACGAAAACGAACGCGTATACGGTCATAATAATAATAACAATAATAATAGGTATGTGTCACACTGTCACACACGCATTATGCGGAGGAGAGCTCGCAATCGTTTTTCACAATCGACGACGTTAACGCCCAACGGGTTAAAACGGAATACGCGCGCGTACAGTAATAATATTATAATAATAATGCGAGAAAAACGCATACTCAGGTCCGCGTCGTTATATATTATGCGCAACGAGCTTGGCGACAGAGATACGACGCGTCGACAGGTGGCGGTGACGTTGACGAGAGGACATAAAGGTCGTCTCCGCTCAAAGGATGGCAGCGGCGGCGCGAGCCAAAACAATGGGTGAAAGCGCGACTACCTAAAACGGAATGTCCTGTGCACCACGTACACGTGTTGCCCGAGGATATCAATATAACGACGGTGACGGTGACGAGGGTCGCCTGCCCGGAGACCGCGAAGAGTGGCTCAAAGGTCGCACGGCGTAATGTGACAACAGTTCTGGAATTTTTTTTTTGATTTTTACCGGGTACGGATGCGTTTTCATACTTTTTCCAGTAAAAGATACCATAAAGGACCTATCCAATGGACTAGCTGCAGAAAGAGAGAAAGATGGCCAACATTATAAGAAAGGAGATGACAATATACACTTTAGATCCCGTCACATGCGCGGGGGGGGGGGTTGGTGGTATGGCCGTCTCTCCTCTTTACAATATAACAATAAAATATTGTTGGCACTACAAAAGAAACCAACTGCATGCACCTCCGCTCGCGTCTCGGAAGCGGAAAAGTTGCCGATACGATATCCCCGGACAGGTAACGGCCGATAGAATATTAATATCATCGTGTACCTAATATGAAGTGGCGTTCGAAGAAAACGCGAATAGCCTGAGAACACGCGAATTTTTTTTCTCTTCGTCAGCGTGAACCTACAACTACACTACACACACAGACACACGCGAACAGCCCTCGTCGACTGTAGCACGTATGTAGGTGAAAAAAATTGTCGTCTACGAGCGTGATGATAATATACCGCGGTGGCGGCGGCGCTATCTCGGCGGTAACCATACTTTTATTACGTGCCGAGTATTATATTATTATCGTCGTGTAGACTCGCACATAATATATGTATACGTGCGTGCGTGCGTGTCCTGTACGAAGCGCATTTCTACGATATACGATCTCACACACACGCTGCAAATAATATGAGGCCGTTTGGAAAACGCGACGACGGCAGTAGGTACGCATTTTTCTGGTTTTGATCGTTTTATATTATAGAGAGGTGTGTGTGCGAACGACGACGCGTAATCGTAATTTATTGGGCATAATATCATACGCGTTTTACTATTGCCATTATATTATTATTATTATGTTAGACCAGAAAACCAGAAATTCCCTTGCAGATCGTGGCGCTGGGCGGTGGTATATAGCGGCTATCACATACACCTCTAAATAGGTTCGGGTAATTAACCGCATAACAAATCGTACACGTTTTACGACATTGTATATGTATGTATATATATATACCGTTATGAAGAAAAAGTATTCGTCGATTTTATTTTATTTTTCTGATTTGTGTTTTATTAATTAATTAATGCATCCGAAACCAATATCGTACTTATTACTAAACGCCGTGGCGGCTCGATTGAATCGTTAATAATTATCATAAAAAACCGATCGATTGTCAGACGTTTTGCGCGGGGTAAATTACACCTATATAATAATAATAATAATATAACAGTATGCGATTTACTCGTTGTTTTTATTATTTTACATCACAAGTTTCTATAAGGTGTACGGATGGCCTACATAACACCGCCGCGGCCACGTACGATATTATTATTACCTAGGTATATAATTGTTGGTACGCTATTATATTGTCGCTATAATACTACCACGGTCGCAGTCGTTTCCCGACATCATCGTTATTTATTTGATTTTCAACAAATTTCATCGCGCCCCCGATGTTCTTTTTGGTCCGTATAATATAATATTATTATAATCGTCGCCGTCGTCGTTCTCTAAATTCTGTATGATGACACGCGTCTTATTCAGCCGACAACATCATGACATAGGTTAAAGACGCGCGAGTGTGTTACTGCATTTTATAAAAGTCATTCATTCCAAACAAAAAAAACAATAATAACCAATGACTCGACACGTTTAAAGTTTCTTTTTATTTATTTATTTTTTTTCTAATAAAGTTAGGTAATGCGCTCATTGTTAGAGCCACTCGTGTTTGTAAATATACCGAAATACGGTTTTTTTCTTTTTTTTGTTCCATACACACAACACCGTCGTCCTTTCGATTCGCGTTTTGCAACAACCGCGGCAGGGCCAGCAACACAACGAGAGTACGGCCGAGAGACGTCATAATCGCTCGTCGACTACGACTAAACATTATCATTTAACGATGATGATTACATTATTATTCCACCGCCCCCGCATTCCGATTCGCAGTTTCCCAGACGATGGAGAAATCTCGGAGACGCGGCCGAGATAATAAGGAAATTAATAAGGCCCACTCCTACTCCGACGGATCCGGACACCGTTGTGGGCCTGGAGCACAGATTTCTAGACTAGCAACTCGGAATAAAACGAATACAAAGTAATAATTATTGAAGGTGTTGTTTGGTTTGGAAAAATGTTTATCCGTATAAAAATTGCAAGCTATTAAGATGTTGTGCAGAAGTGTGTGGTCCGAAGAGAACGTTAGATATCACACTAGGCAGTTATGGGTTTAGTGATAGCCTATATTTCTATAGCTCTCCTCTTCATCTAACACACGTCATTATCGATGGGTAAGGCCCATCCGTTTCTTTATTATCTGTGCACACCACGACGCGTCGTATGCCTTATCTGCGGCGGCCATACTGATGAGTTCGAATGCAACACTGAACCGATAAGTTGACGTCCGAGCATAGAACAATATTGTCGTATGGTCCGGACGATGATCATAAATGAACCGTTAGGTAGTACGACGGGGGAGCGAAATATCTAATCGACACTCAGGTAATCCCATCACTTCACCCCCTTCGCCAAGCACCGATAACGACCGCGACAGTTCCGAGAAGAAACAGAATTACTTACGTCGAGTAGGTACTCGAACATAACAATAATATCCGACAACGACGTCGTTACTTGTTATCACGAGCTAAACAATATTATTATATTAATAATAACGATTAAATTATTATATAATTATTATAAACAGAAATTAAAAACGAACTCCACTCAGCAGTCTGCGGCCGGACGGTCGGCCACCACGGATGGTCTATAATACTGTAATGGGACCGCCGCGCAGACGACGACGGACTTTATGGGGTATTATTATTACTATTATTATTATTAACACTCCTAGCGCGTAAAATCATCGAAAAAGCGATAGTTATAAAAAAAAAATAAAAACTATCATATTATACCAACACACGCGTATCACATCGGTTATGACGATAGTAATATGTGTATATGTATATTTCTCTGGACGGGGAGAGATATAAATAAAACGGAACGACGAGGCAATGAGGTGGAGAGGAAGGTACGTAGCGCGCGTGGGGAACGCGAGACCGTATATATGTCAGCGGACCGTATTATTATTAAAAACCGGGTTATGGGCATCTTTGTTTAATTATATTTTATACCGGCCGTTGTGTCGGGTTGACGTTGAACAGGAGGATTTTAACGAGAACGGTCGTCCGCAGCTAGACGAGACGAAAGGAATTCGTAAGTATTATACTTGATAATCATAATAATAATTATTAATTGCCGTCGTTACGACGACGATGCGTTTCGGACGCGTGTGCGTTACGATATTATTATTATCGGGATTCGGGACGTCGTCGGCGTTGCTATCGTGTATAGTGATGGACGACGGTCGGTCCCGTGGTCAGAGCAAGCTTTTGGCATACCTACCTTTATCATCGTGTATTACCGCGACCGAGGTTGTGGAATACTAACAACAACGACCGACGAGATTTTGTGTCAGATTTATTTTCGTCACTCGGCAGTCGGCGACAATGATATTAATATTATGATAATAACGTTATTGCGGGTGGAGAGGGGGGCACGACCCTCGTCGACAAAGACGACGACAACAACAATCTATCGGTGTGGTCCTCGTGGGAATATTATAATAATAATAATAATAATAATAACGAGGATCCGAGGAGGGCAAAAAAAATGTGCACAGTAAGACCGTTTGCGATATTTTATTATAACAATAACAACATGTATAATTTTCTACTCACGTTTGTAACGACGAATGTGATGATGCATACAATGCAATACAGACACCACCGGTACCGCATGGTCGTCGTCGTCGACGCACAGCGCACTGATAACGGCGGACGCGACACTTGTGTGCGCGAAAATGATATTTCGTTTTATTCTCGGAACACGCGGCGAATATCCCGCCGACTTAGGACTTAGACGTTTTCCGGAACGCGAGTACGTGGAACGCAACACATCGCAGAGAACACACTTTGGCGAAATTCAGTGACGACGCGCACACGGTCGGTTATTATTATTATTGATAATGATAATAACAACAACAACGATAATAATATTTAGACGCGGGCGACGAACAACACCCGTGGTAGACGATAAAAACGCACTTTTAATAAATGAGTAATATTTATAGGTATAAAATTAATTATCACACGACACGATTAATAGAGGAGGTAATAATAAATGTGATATAATAATTCATGTGTACACAAACCGTATAAAATAATGAAAAAAAATTTTCAATAATAATAATAATAATTATAAATAATTTACGTTACGAATGTTCGTTTTATCAATACATAATATTCCTGTAGCCGGTGGATAAAACTACGATAACGCGAACCACTGAGACACGGCGCGGAGTAGCAAGAGAGACGCGCGAGCGCTATCGAACGGTCGCGGATCGACGACTGTGGCGGACTGACGGTGTGACGGATACGAATATTATACGATACCGGCCGCGTCGTCCGACCCGGAGGATACGTTCTTGCGACGGCGGCGGCGGCGGCGGTGCCCGTGCGTGAGCGTGTGTTTCCAGTCTGCCGCCAGGTGTCGGCACCGTACGCCCATCCCCCCCGGGCACCAGGTGACACACGCCGCCGATCGCACGGTAGTCACCCCTCTCTCGTCGCGGGGTGGTTGTGCCGCATTCGGGGCTTATACGTTATATTATTATTATTATACCTACAATAAGTTTTTTTACGATTATTACTATTATTATTTTCACAATCGCCCAACCCCCACCACCGACACCACCGAAACGGAGACGTGCCTAATATATTTATATACACTGATATCGCGATGGCCAAACGCCCAAAATTATTATATTATTACGTTATCCGTGTGCACTATTCGAACCGAGTCCCAAATAAAAGATAATAATGCGCTTTGACACCGAAGTTGGGAAAACAATTTCGTTTTAATTTTACCAAACGCTTGGAATGCTTGTACAATTTAACGAGTATCTTGTGGCCCGACTTCTTTTCATTTTTTTAAATATGAAAATCTGCGGCATTTTTTCCCGTTTAATTGATTAGCAGTTGGTATTTTTGAAAATGTCGATGTTTTAATGGAAATAGATTTGAGTTATTTAACCGTCTGTATAACTTGTACTAAGGGTAATATTATAATAGATCCATGACAATATAGGTTTGGTAGATATGGGATAATCGGGATATTATGATGATTTGAAAATTATAATAAAATATAACATTAATATATCAACATTTTATACATTTGTAAAATCATTTTTTAAAGATTTATCCTTACGTTTTAATTACACAGAACCACTCAATCTAATTTTAATTTAGATAGAATATTTTTCAAAACATCATTTTCTTCGCGTTTTATACGATAGGTATAAATAGTTTGGAAACATCAAAAAACTGATTTTAAATGGAATTAAAAAACTAAATAGTTGAAAATATAGTTAAGGACTATATAACTATATACTTAAAAATTCCGAAAAATCATTATTAAAGTAAAAATGGGGAAGAGCATAATTGGAAAAATCATCATTCTGTATAATATACGATACACCGTGCACGGATGATTATTAGATTGGTTCTATTAAATGCGTCGTTTGTACAAAGTTTACGCCTGTTATTTTCCTTTTACCAGCTATTATTATATAATAAGTATATTCTGTAGGTATACTTACCTACTTCAAATTGTCGATATCATAACTTAATTGAAAATACCAACTGGACCCACGAATTCATATATTATACAAGTCTAATATAATATACTGCAGTCCCAAGTCCAAAATTGTTAATATTATAGAAAATATATTAATTTTCTTTATTTCTTATAGAGCGAAGGAAATTTTTAAAGTGTTCCGTACAAGGTAGGTAATCATTTTTTTCTGAGGAATTAGAAGTCTTATTCACGTCCAATATCATTATTATTATGTATTTTTTTTTACAAATGTACAAATGCATTACAGTGCATGCGTTGTTTATTCATCGCTGTATTACAATAGCAGGCTGATGTGGACCTGTTGTTTCGTCGAAAAAATTGAGACCACGATGCGATTTTTTCTGTCCAACGCGCCACGATTTGAATGTTAAATTACCGCCGTGTTTGCGTGCCTACGAAAAAAATTCGCGTGGGACGTTTAAAAATGCAATTCCCGTATTCGTCGGACACGATATGTCGTAATAATGTTATTATGTATATGTTGTGCTATATATTATAATATTATTTTACTCGCGCGTCGCGAGGTCGGTCTCTCGGAAAATTATTCTAAAACAATAAGTCGTCTTACCGCCATCGTTGTGGTGTCGAGTTCATTGCGCTAAATGACTTAATGGATGATGGATCTGCGTATTGCATTACTAAGACGTAAATATCAATTTTTTCTACGACTTGGAAATTCAACTCAATAATAAAACAATGTGGACTTCAGTTTTTGTCATCTACTCCGATTGCTGATATAAAATAAATATTGAATGTAAATTATGTAATTTATGTAAATAATAATTTTTATTTGTGTGTCGATACATTTAGAGTTAGGAGACGTGGAGGCTACGCCAAAAAAAAAATTGGGCTCTTTGCGTATATGCTGTAGGCCTGAACCTACATTGGTCTTATCTATCAGTCTTCGATAGTTCATAAGCGCAACGTACAAGTCATGTTTCGTGTTATCAAATAAAATACAAATACTGCAGTATATTATAGTAGGTATCGCAAAAATGTCGTTAGTTATTATTTTAGATTCTAGGCGCAGGGCGATGAATGTATTGTTTTTATACACGATGACAACAGTTGTTTTCAGATTTATTTTATTTTATAAACTTTTTACATTTATTATTAAGTACTTGCACGTAAATAATATTGTATAATTTATTCCAAAAATCAAAATTTTTATTTATCCATATGTATACACAATTAACAGTTTGCACATTTCGCTTATCATTGATTTACTTATTTATGCGGTTCGATTTTATTGGTTATTAAACATATTCATAATATCCAATATAATGAGTATTGTATGATCCACAATATGAAACTATGAATGACATTTTTGCGTTTTCTTTTAAACACTTAAAAAAAGAAGAAATAGATTTTTTATTATCATAGTAACTATACCTACATTATTATGATATATATATTATATAATATACTATTTACCAATAATAAACGGATTAAAAACATTCTCTAAACGAACTAAGTATGTATTATATTATAAAATAATACTATTTGTTTTTTTATTGTCTTAGGCGTCGAAAAAATTATGAGAATTCAACATGGTAAAATGTTGCCGAATCTCATCGTGTGATTTTTTTTTAATTTTATCACACTGCCGCACTGGAAATCAACGTTAACCCAATTTTTATAGTGCCAAATTGCATATGATCGCTGTCCTTCGTCGTTTAACTTGCACTAAAAACTCATTTATTCAGATTCCAATGAGCCATATGAAAATACTACCTATATATAAACGCATAAAGCCATGATATGTCTCGTATATATATTTAATAGATTTGGAATGTGTGAATTACCTAATGCATAAGATATGGTCCACTCATTGGCAGACTTATCGTAAAAAAATCTATATCATTATAAGGAAAAAACCGAGAAGTAAAATTATATTCAACTGTATATAAAATAAGTAGGTACTACCTCTATATTCGATTCCATATAACGATTTTAAATATAAACACTGCATCCGCTACTGTATGATAATATAATATATATACGACTAGTAGTGACTGAATTATACGGCACCTACCTACCTATATATATATATATTATATACACCGATTATAATGACAAGACATGAATAATTTAATGGAACTCGCAAATTCTGCAGAGTTTTATAATTAAAATGAACTGTTGAAATAAAAGTCGAAAATACAAAGTAAAAGATACCCAATATTATACATAGGTATATACCTACTACAGCTATCTATAATCTATATTATATTCGTCCGAGACGCTCGAAATTGCATATTAATATTATAATATAGGTATATATTAATAATAAGAACTGACGATGATGATATGCCCCGCAGCGTTTATATGGACGAAAACAATGGACGGTGCGATGGACGGTCTAGCAAACAAACATAATAATAATAATAATATTACGTTATCCAACTGTATAATGTACGCGTCCGTGTATGAAACTGCGCGCGAGCGTAAGAGTTTAACTTCCGGAAACCACCGTCCACCACCAGCAGCAACAGCAGCGGCTATAATATATATTTTCTCTATAGGTACATAAATTATAATATCATAATATACTATATAGTTTGCAGATTTAAGCGAGCCGCAGTTTTAGTTTTAAAATTATGTATATAATATATACAGAGTGATTCACCAAGCATGCACCTATTGCTACCCCCAATGTTTTCTTTAATATAATACATGTATTGAAGTTCTTATTTTTTGAATTTTGAATTATTGTAATTTGAATGACCCGTATTTTCAAATTTTGGTTTTTTCCACATAATTATTTAAGGTCAGTGTCTCGTGGCGATATAAACTTCTTTTTTTCAAATGAGAACAATTAATGCCTTTTATAAAATCATTAAGGAGACGATTTTTTTGAAAATTCTGATGTAAATCAAAATGAGTAAATTCAGAGTTATTAAAAGAAATAAATTAAGGACAATAATTCATAAACAATAATTTTAATCAGATGTATTTACAAATCTATTATATCGTGTAAGTATCGTATCCTTAGAACGCACAGTTAAATAACCCAAAAACTACTCGAAAAAGGTACGATTCTCATTTGAAAAAATAAGTTGGTACTGTCACAGGAATACAGGATATACTGTTTAAACGTTGTCTAAATAATCTAAGTGTTTATGTTCATTAAGAATACTTAAAGATTTGCAGTGCTCGGCTAATCACTCCGTATAAACGTATACGTTACATTAGTGTAGAATTAATTTATGCGGGAATACATCTGGAACAGCCTTAATTAATATCTATACGTTAATATTCTTATACCTACGACTTACGCCTGCGTGCCATTTATATCTACACAAAAGAATTGTACCTGTATTAGGAATTTTTACCAAGTATTCTCACCCCATTTTTCATTTAACTATAATGAATTCCTTCAAATTCAGATTTCTTGAATTATTAAAGACACTTGAATATGATACAATTTCAAATTCATATAAGATTTTTTTGTACTATTTAATGATAGTATCTAGTGGTACAGTATGTACCAGATAACCCCCAATTTTACTGTAAATTATTTAGTGGATAATTTTTTTGAAAATGTTAATGCACCTAATTTTAAATTTGAACGAGTGGTTTTCCAGTTATTAAAATATTAATGATAATAGTCTTTAAAAATGGTTCACAAAAATATAAAATAGATGTAATATTGGATCTAGTATTTACTATACTTGGACAGATGGACGATTTTTACAAATTATAAATCTTCCAAATCTATTAACCTATTATAATAGAATATATTCTTAGTATACAAACTAAAATAACTCAATAACAATATACTCGTTCGAATCAGAACAATTTCAGATTTTGAATTACTGCGCATTATTGAGGAAAAAAACGGGTGAGCATGCTTGGCGGAATCGTCCTGTATATCTAAGAATATTCTTCACGCAGGCGACCGAACGAGAGCGGAAAAGAAGAATATCGCAACGTGGGTCCGCTATATACCTAGCTGCAGCAGAGGCAGTAAATATAATATATACCTCTTTTATACATGGTATATCCTACGTAGGTAATGTATTGTTATAATAGACACAAGGCCGTTTTGTCTTTTTTCGGACGTTTTGCTGACAGGAAACGTGTAAAGTACATTGCATTATATAATATAAAAATAGGTACTATATTTAGACAGCCCGTGGTGTATGATGGTGTACCTTATATACACAAAATATCCCTCGATCGCCGTCACCGCTGCGGCAACGTTAAAATGTATAAACGCAGGATTTATTGCGCGAGTAACAAAATACGCCTTTATTGCGCCTTTTAAACCTTTTCAGCGGATACGAAAGAATGAAAACGTTTAATAAATCACGCGCGGATTATATTATTATATATTTTATTATATCGTGAAACGTAGCTAGGTATACCTACATATACATTAGGTTTTGTGATTCGTGTCCAGTGCGCATACGCACTGCAATATTATATAGAAAACGCAACAGCTTACGTTATATTATTATTATTTTACTGGGTGTTGTAACGGTTTTTGGCTCCGAACCCCTCGTTAACATAATAGGAGGGGTTCCGACCCAGCGCCCCTGCGTGTATTCATATATATTATTGTATATGTATATTGTATTCCCGACGCAGTGCGCGCGATGATAGAAGTCGTGTTTCGTTAACTCATCAAGAAGAATAAAATATTTCTATTTTAAAAAAAGAATAATATTTTCTACGTTTTTCGGTTCCCTATTTTTTTTAGCTATATATATAAATATATTTTTTTTACAAGCACGCCCCGCACGGCGAAAGAACAAACAGAGTTTAAAATTCAAAATTATACACAAATTAACAAAATTACGTATCTAATTCAAAATATAAATTATATATTAAAGATGCAATACAATTAATAATATTGTGTATTGAGTTAAAATTATTTTTCATTGCTATATAATAACGCGGTAATTACTTTACCGTGGTAAGCCGGTAAAGGATAATGATAAAAAGCGAAGTTGCAGGAACGCCACGTACGATTATTTTATACAGGACCATAATATTTAATATGATAATATGATAATGAGTGCGTTTAAGGTCTGGTGGAGGTATCATAGACTCTGAGCATTGAAGGAATGGACTTATCCCACATATTTTTTTCTGATAACTCCGAGTATTTAATCATTTATTTCATTGATAACCTTATACATAATATAAATTTTACATCAGCGATTGTAGTGCGTCTATATATTCCATAATAGCGAGTCAATTGCACAATATACGATACACACTTCACACTAAGGTCTAAGAGAATAGTTTTGCATATACCTATTTTGTATAAGCAATCGTTCGGATGAATCTCCTCTGGATTTTCACAAAAATGTGTCTATTAACCCCCAACGACCCAACCAGATTGGGATTATAAATTATTAATGATCTAACGTCTAATATAACCAATGAACTAATGCGAAGTATACAACTTTTAAACGAATTCCCAACAATTAATACGTTTAGTAAATCCTAAGGTTCTATTAGCGCTGTATACCGTTATAATGTTATAATATGTGATAAAGAAATATATAAAAAGTATATTATGATGTACACACGCATGCTACGAGTAGAAAAAACGCTCACGTCGAATGAATAGCACATAAAAGTGGACGTTTTCGCGAATATTAAATTTAAATTTAAAAGTGAATATGCGTAAAAGATCGTTTATGTACAGTAATAGGTACCTACCTATAATTTTTTGAACGGGTTACACACGCGCGCTTGTAAGTATAATAATGTGTATAGAGATTATATAATTATAGCTACCTATATATAGTTAGACGATATAAATGCTGCTTTATAATATGCATTTTATTTTATTTTTTAAATCGTATGCCTTTGTTTGATGCATACTGCATGTATATGGATCGTAAACCTGTTTACGTCGTTTTTATTATAATATAATACATATTATTTCGTATTCAATTCATAGTGTACCTATAATATAAACGACGAATATAAAGATCGATAGACTTTAAATATAATATATGTATAGGTATATTATAGATATATAGTGAACCGTAGAAGGCACTTATATTTTCCCGGGAGGTCATTAATAGTTTATAAACGAGGTTGTGTGATCTTATAGCTAGACCATACACTTCGTATCCAAACAGTAATAAGATTGCTATTCCGTTCAAAACGGTCGTTTATGTATATAGTGAGTGTGCCAACTGCCAATTTGGCACACAACAGAGTATTTTTGATTGTATCCAATTTTTTCTCACAGCTTTGCAGACACACACACACACACACATGACACATTTTATATTTACATTATTACTATACAATTTATAGGTATATCAATTCATATTGAAACGTGATGTAAACTATACATAATATTATGCAAATCGTAGGGCTTGTAAGTTCATGCAGTTGCATATTTTTTTTTTGCTAAATAAGAAAACGTGCTAAGTAAGGTGAAAATCCGTTTCCATAATACAAAAGTAATAAAATAATATAAAGTTTAATAGTGTATACATTTATTCATACTTTAGGTGTTTTGGCATAACACTATAAAGTAGATTTTTTGAGTTATTAGCACGTCATATTATTTCTTAAAAATGCTATTAAGATATTTGTTTAGGTCATTTTTATTATTTTTTATCTGTATTTATGAGTTTTATTAGTTAGGCAAAAAATGTATCGATTATAATCATAAGGAATAAAATATAACTTTTAAATAGGATGAATTTATTGTGAATAGATATTTCTAAATTTCATATTATTTCAAAATATTTGATTTTGATTTTTTTACTTCGCATGCCTATTTCAAGTTTACCGATATAGTTTTAGATTTTAAGCGCATTTATATTTCAGAACTTGTTAATACACATTTACCAGTTTTTAGTGCACAAGTGCATGCTTGTTTATACGTTTTTTAGCTTTTTTTTTAGTTCTACCAGTGATATTTATATATACACAAATTAATGATACTCGTCAATACGACGTCGTGTACATTGCACGTATATAATTACGTTGAAAAGGACTAGACAACGTGTCGGCGGCGGCGGCTTGTGGTCTATATATGCAGCGCACGACCCCAACAACAATTTTTTTTTTACCAACCCTTTTTAGTTTATATAGTTGTTGTACACTACTGCAGAAGGGTGGGTACACGTCGACCACCGGTTTAACGAGGAGGGTACATAAAACATGTAATAATACGACGGAGCCGGCTGCCTACCTGCCGCTGCTGAACAAAAAAATATTTTTTTTAAAGGGGTGGGGTAGGTATCCCTTGGTAGCGGTAGGTAGCGCGGACATCACACAGACGTTTTCTATGACGGACAGACACCGTGCCTAAATATATGGTAAAAATAAATATGTATTGTTCACACTGCAGATTACGATCGGGTAAAATGCTAACGTTTAGGCAGATCACGGCTGATGAGACAACCTTATAATAATAATAAGTAATATTAATATTACTGTCAAACCGTCAAAACATACAGTAAAAATATTATACATCATAGATAATTAACGACGAGTATTATGGGAGTTTACCTGCAATTGCACTAAATAGTAAATAATAGCCGTTGGTCGTTTAAATTTAAATAGGTATGTAAATATAATATTTATTGCATTCAGTACTACTTATATTACTTAACTTATAAAAACATGCAATATTGAACACTAAATCATTCGAATTCATACTTGTGTATGTGGGATTATAAATTATAATGACATTTCTCATCAAAGTCTAGGTACTGTTGTCTGTTATATAGCAAATTGCAAATCAGCATTTGTCATTTTAAATGCAAGAATATATAATTTTTTTTTAAAAATATTTTTTAATTAATTAGTAGGTAATACAATTATCAATAAATATAAGTTTTTCATTTTCATTTATTTTAATATCCACAGTTTATGTATGATAATTCTATAACTATTTTGTCTGTACACATATAGGTAGGTACCATGATAATATAGCGAATAAAAATAAAGAACACCTATTTCATTTATTTTTCTCGTAGTCGTGTAGTTACTGGTAAGTTTAAACGAAAAATGTATTCAAAGTTTAAAATTGCTATGAAAATTCTGAAAAATTATCTAAAAATAAAAAAAGCAATTTTAATGTATGAAATTAATTTTGTATTTTAAAAGCATTGTTTTGGGACATCCAGAAAAAAATGCAATTCGTGTTTAAATCCGCGCCCTAGTTATAAAATTATAATATTATATCGACAAAAAATATTGTACGTGTAACCGCATCTACCAGGTAGGTCCTTCACTCCTATACCCATCAATAATTTATATGAACAATATATTAATATAATACATTATCGCTGTACCTAGCTACAACTAGTGAATGATTTACAATGAGTTGTATATTATTATATCTGTAATATGATGTTGTGGCATACATTTTTTTTTTCGTTTTCTAAATCCCATAAGAACGAACTAAAACGATATCTTACAAGTACATAAAAAAAAAAACTCAATATGTCATTATAATAGCGACCATGAACCGTCTGTTGCTGCTGCTGCTGCTGCAAGACTGTTCTTAAACGTATTAAGTGTAAATCATGGTTCTATAGTTTTTTTTGAACTGTTAAATTATATAAGTAATCCTTGTATATACCTACGCCAGTATATTACATTCAATGACCGTTGCGCACATAATATTGCATGCAAAACGCATTACGCATCATTATTACATTTATACGGAGTGAGTAAAAAATAAAGAGTCTTTATTAGTGACTATATAGGTACTTACGTAGACGGTGTGTGTATAACTTTCTTATAAATCTTAATTTGTACAAGAAGTGCACCTATATGAGAACAAAACAAAACGAAAACCGTTAATATTGCTAATAAATTATTATAATTTTTTTATTTCATGTAAAATTCCGTTAACAATCGTTCAAAGTCGGATATTTTATTTTGTATTATCGTTATGTTCAATATTTGTTATACAAATATATAATAGTAAGATCGACGTGATATTGGGTACATAATTTTTTTGTAAATTGTGTCAGATTTCGCGTGGTTAAAAAAAAATAGGTTATATATTATATTAATTGTGCCGAAAGATATTGGTACCTATACGTGTTGGCATATACATCGTTTGTGCCAGTACTGCATAAAACGTAGGTACGCAGGTAAACGTTTGCTGTCTAAATAAATTAAAAAATATACTATTGCCTGTTTTGTTTGTATTTTTTTTTATATCAATTGAATTTAAGATAATTAAAACTAAATAGGCATCGAAAAATATTATACCTAATATCTTATAATACAATATGTTATGTGAATTGTGAATATTCTCGATTTGTGTTTTCGTTAGGTATATTTTCGTGGTGCAATAATTATTGATGTACGCCTATTTAGTTTCCAATACATTTTCTGTCGCAAAAAATGAACTTATATAATATTCAGGTACCTAGACTAAAATATGTGTTAATATTCAATTATATTTTAATTAGATATCTAATTAATTGAAACGTTTTAAATTTATTTCGATTATAAATTACTAATTTATGTTAATAATTAATAAATATAAATTAAACTGGTCTGCACGAGTATAATGATACAACATCATGATAGGTATATCTCGCATTTTGATCGTACGTAATTCATATTATATAATATATCGTGGTGTTGTATTCATATACCTATTATTGCAGTAGTTCGTAAAATAATGAATACAAAATATCAAACTATATAATATATGAACAAGGATTAAATAATGATTGTATTCCGACAATAATTAACTTTTAGTATGATATTATTATGACAATGAAAGGCACGACTGTTGGCGTTATCCAGCTGTAAAAATAAAAATAATACGATATACTATTGTGTGTGTGTGTGTGTGTGTGTGCTGGCGATGCGTGTGATATATAATATAAATATAATATTAAATAGCCGATCTTATTAAAATTAATGATTTTAAAATTGATACGTTCTATAATGTGATAGTAATAATATGCAATAATATTCGTATATACCTACTCGGATGGCAGCTTAATTTTTTTTTATAGGTATAGAACAATGTTCGCATCAATACCGGTCTCTATTTGAATAATGATTTTATTTTATTTTTTAAAGGTGTACTGAATGGAGGTAGAGGTATACCTATCGAGAGCAGCTGCAACTCACCGAACGCCGAGGAAAAAAAACAGCCGGCTGCAACTATAAACACACTGCACACGCGCTCTCTGCGTACGCGCACTTCATCGTGATAATATTGTGTTATTCAGTTATTGCAACAAGTTCTCAAAGCCCTGTTGGAATATTATTAATACACATTATATTATATTCGTTTGCATATAATATGTCGCTGGCGTACCTATATAATATGCACGTGTAATGTGTATGTATAAATATACCACGTTGCAGGGACCGCGAGATTTTCCGGCCAATATATTATATTATATACTGATGCGAAGATGGAAGAGCATATTTTTTTAGCGCTTACCTTAAATGGTGATATATTTTTAGTTCACGCGTAACGCGTGTTGCCTAAAAAAAAGTGCCTACCGTCTGGTATTTCGTTTCGGGAAATAAATTTTTAGCAACACACATGTGTGGTTCATTATATAAGCGGGGACCGCATGCAAATCCTTTTTTTACACACCACTAAATATAGAATTGTAAAAAAACAGTTCCATTTGACGACTGACGAAAAAACTAGTCGACGCGCAGCTGTCTAGCAACTGGAGTCTCGTTTTGGGCACTTTTTACTGGAAAAGGTGTTGAAGATATTATACACGCATATGCGGATATATATAAAGGTACCCTGTGCTGCCGAACGGCGAAGAAAGGCTTTTCTGAAGGAAAGGGTTGGATATACTACCTAGCTATTGACTTTTTTTTATGTATATAATATAATGTATATACACATACACCTATACATATACATGTATTATATATATTTCGGTCCGCGGCGCTGCAGACGCGAGAAGCAACAGCTGCCCAGCAACAGTTGGTATGGAAAAATGACAGCTGTCTTTCTCGACCGAACCAAAACACACACCTATTGTGTGAAGACTATTGATTTCAAAAAGATTTAATAATTATTATAGGTACCTAGGTTTACACTGCAGGTTTATAATATAGGTAGGTACCTATATCTACCTATACTAATAACTCTATACGTCACTACAGCAGTCATAGACGAACAATATACTGAAGTGAAACAATTATTTTTAAACTACAATTGTGACATATTATTATATAGTACATACGGTGTATATACATGATGTATTCTGGTGTTCATCGTATTATATCTGTATAGTGACAGTCTAGTATAGCCAGGACAATAAATTATAGAAAAATTAACGGAGGGCATTAAGATCAAACTAATAAGCTAAGGTCGAATTCTAGTCAATAGATTAATACAACTACATATTATTAGTATTTGTGCTAGACGGGCGACGATGATGATTTTTTTACAAATAATCGTTGGAAATAATATACGGCAAAGGACAAAGTTGTCAAGGTATATCAATCTATGTTCTAAAATAAACATGGCACATAAATTGCGATAATCATGCACCGCCATAAATCAGGAATAAATGACAAATATAACAGGTATTAAATGCATCTTAATAAAAATGAATCTACTATTTCATGTGTCCTTGAACATTTATTTATATTTGTATTGCAACTTCACCTTCAACATCATGTCGTTATTATGTATTATTATAGGTACTTGTAATACCAAGAGGATAAAATGCAAAGATTATTGGAATCTATTTAAATCAAAGAAGGGAAACTTATATTTACTTACCTACCTACATATATAAGATTATTATTATTTTTTTTTTTAATTAACAACGCTTAGGATATTCCACGGAATTTTTCAGTATCCACGATGATGATATATTGTACAATGGCATTATGTCACATTGTATAGCTATAACTATAATAACAGTCAACAGTAGCCAGTATAATGATTACTTATGCATTTAAATTGTTTTCCTTTTCTTTCATGTGCTGCAACAAATCGTGTTAAGGTTAAAACTTACTATGTTTTAATTTGTATAATATAATATAATAGCTGTATTATAAAGCCATTGATACTTTATACGAAAATACTTTTTAATATGAGAGTCGACAGATATAACATGACAATATTATTATGATGCGATCAAAACTATATTATATTTATATACCTATGCAAAATATGTGTTTTAATAGTATGTGTATTTCAACTACACGAACTATTACAATATTGTAGGTATGCAAATATTGTAGGTATATAAAGAAAATATGAATATCTTTTACAGCATTCTAACTAAATTGATAAATTAAATTGATAACAACATAATGGTTTTCTGCATCTTCCATATTATATTATATAAAACCATCCTTGATTTCCATCGTTTATTAAGTGTAAACATAAAAACACATTACATATTATATTTTATTCTAATTTCTGAAGTTCGAAACTATAGAAATTATTCTTTAATTGCACTAAAATTACCACGCAATCAAAAGTATATAGTAACCATCGAAAATCTTACGAGCGCAGGGACGACTTTGCGTACCGTCGAGAATTACGAAAACGATGAATAATTACGATGTATTGTACGGCAAACAGTTATATAGATAATGGGTAAATATAATGCACAATTAAACACTTGACGTGCGTTTAAAATCCAAAAATATGCAGCGAAGAGTAAAAAAAATTGCAATAAAAAAAACGCATCTGACATATTTTGACATAATGCGTTCACTGCGAATTCGCAGCCCCAATGATTACCTACCAATGTATAATACCTATATGGACAATATTAAGTAATACGCGTATAATAAATTGGACGTCGACGAGTATTCCTAAAAAGTGTGAGACGTGCCCGACATGCGCGACCCGTCAATTATGGCAGTCGCAGGTAAGTGATGATGTCGACTGAAAACGAGAACTACTCGACTACCTGTTGTACATAGGTACCTATATAGGTTTATGATATTATTATTTTATCGAGAAGTTATAATAAAGACACTGCAGCAGTGCTGGATCAGCAGCGCGTTTGATGTTAAACAATTTACTTACGATAAAACGATTTATATACGCGTATCTATTATATATATTATTATTATTATTATTATTATATGAGGTCAGTGTATATAAAGCACTGCACACGGAATTCTTTTTTTCTGGTCATCGAACTACATGAGCATTATTTACACGGACGTTCTGGCCGCGGAGGATATATAATATTATAGCCGACTGAAACCACCGACGGTCATGTCATATATATTATTGTTGTTGCAGTAGGTACATGTGGTGCCTACAATACGAACATTACTAGGAAATACGCATTTCATTGTAGTATATACCAGCTATACTTACATAATAATAATATTATACAGGATTATTATTATTACTTCGTGTACGAATAAACGCATCGCCGGTATACACCTCATGATGTTGTTCGTCGTAATGAAGACGTAGGTACGTTATAATATATAATATATTTTTTAAATGCGTACCTACATTTTATATGATATTATTATGTGTGTGTTTTTTTTTCTAAAACATCAAAAGAATATCAGCGTTTTACGGTGAATAGAGACGTACCTTTTTTTTATTATTATTATCACGAATGTGTGCAGTGTTCGACTCGCCACACACCAAATAATATATTAATCTATGTTTGAGTAGGTATACAACAATAATAATAATAATAATAAAATATATTATATTCGTTGATAATGTAGAAAAAACGATTTTTAATTGTCTTTTGCATAGCCGGCGGTCGATGTGTAGTACATAATACATAATATGTAATAATAAACTATATTATATACCTACAGGGTCATTCATCAAGCATGTTCACCACCCCTTCCATTTGTCGTTTAATAATGAATTAATTCAAATTATGATTTTTGGAATTTTTAAATATACTTATAAAGACCATATTTTCAAATTCTTGAGATTTTTACGTACTACTTCAGCAGCGTTCTGTGGTGATACAAACTTCTGTTTTTCAGACGAAAACCCCCGCATTTGTATTGTAATTTATTTAGTGGAACATTTTTATACTATATAATAGTCCTTAAAATGGTGTTACAAAAATATAACTTAGATGCAATACTGGATCTAGTATATATATTGTATACTTGGACCATTTTCATAAATTATAAATATTGATAGATTAATATAAATTAATAAGATGTTCAATAAAACTTGACAACAAAATAAATCATTACACGCAAGAAAGAACGTAAAACAAGTAACAATCATAAAATGTCTTATGAAGTTAAGTCCATTGCAGTGATATCGGTGATGGGCGTTGAATATGTCACTGTGCAGTGTGCAATGTGTAATTTTGGGCTAAGTTCCACCCCCACCCCCAGCCTAGTTCGTGCGTATAATATTATACAATTATTACAATAAATTATAATAACATTTATTCTACATTTATTCGAAATGAGTGATCAACGTGTAGTTCAAACTTGTATACGCGACGTCATAATTTGTTTTATAGTGCTCATCATCGTGGATTTATCGAAGCCGTATACGTGCACCCGTTTACATTATATCTTAATAATATTTTTAAACGCATCCGATATCGTAGTTTCGTGTGTAAATTATAGCAGTAGATTACTCCCGTGTTCGTAAATTATTATTATTATTTTATACCGGGTGATCCATTTTAGCCTAAAACACTTAATATTTCAAAAACTATTAACGTTTTTGAAAATTATTAATTATTTTACATAATTTTAAGTCGTTAGAAAACAAAATTCATGTATATTTTACTATTTTGTATCGTATCTCTTATGACGTCGTTTACACTATTTTCAATGACAACACGCGTTTTTGTTTCCTTATTTTAATTTTTAAAGCAGAATATGATGTTTTGGAGTACCTACTTAGATGTATAAAAATCGAATTTTAGTTGAATAGTTTATTAGTTTTAGCCTTACAGATATTTTAAGTATGGATGAGTGGAATAGTGTACCAACAATTATTTGCCGGGTACCCTTGTACCAATCCACTCCGCTCATCTAAACTTTAAGTAGGTATACTTATTTATAACTATAATAAACTACTTGTCTGAAATTATATTTTTATAGATCAAAATACTTCAAAGAATATTCTGCTTAGGAATGGGAAATTAAAAATACAGTTCGTCGTTCAAAAGAGTGAGAAAAAATAAAAATACAACAAGTTCCGTAAATAGTATAAAAACATAATTTTTTCCCGACAATGTTGTTTCGTGACGATTTAAGACTATGATATTATGTAAAATAAATATTTTCAAAAACATTAGTGTCCTACGCTAAATGGATCACCCCGTATAGACATCGACCGGAGACAAACGGACGTATTATATTACCTACAACACGAATATACTGCACGATGGGTGTACGACGAAACTTCTCTCTGCAGCAGTGACGACCCTCTTGAAAACAGAAATCTGTATTAATTATACGGATCGATTTTCTCGGTCCCCGACGACGGTAAGACATAATATGCTTAAAGTAAAACACACGTCGTCGTCAACGCGCATGCCTTCCAATATATTATTATAATGACATGTCATCCATAATATTAATATTATATTAAACGGAATGACGAAACGTCAGCTAAAATCGTACAACGTTTTCCCAACAAAATGTTACGTATAATATTGTATCGGGTAGGGTATTATACCAAAATATGATTCCGTCTCGGACGAATGTCAATGTCGTAAAAACTGCCAAGTCGTTTGCAATGCAAACATATTTACAATCGTTCCCACAAGAAATTTTTCGTGCGGGATTGTATTCATTCGCTGCTGTATTCGAATCGTATTCAATGCAATTAAGCGATCGGTCGCAGACGACGTTCATATTATTATTATTATTATTACAATATTATACCAGAGCTGCGAATATTGATGAATGCAATAAAAATTCGCAAAATATGCAAAAACACGAGACATGAAATAACTGGCGGAATTCATTTTTTTGAACTTACATATTATTATATTTAAGCAGTAAGCATCTGTTTGTGTATGTAAAGAGTAAAACTAAAAAGTGGGCAAGTATATACGCGTCACCACGCTGCTGTATAATAGGTTAAATCGAGTGAACCTTAGTCATTGATTGGGTCACTGTAATGGATGTGTTAAATTTGAAAGTAATGTATGTCGTAAAATAGTCCGAACAGCATAAAAAGACCGTAAAAAAGTCCCGGAACCTTACGGAAAAACTATGAATTATTTATTAAAAAAAAATTATTATTATTGTAAATTAATGGGTCTTGTTTTAAAAATTATTTGACTATTTGCGACTATGACACTCAGATGAGGTATATTATAGAATAGTAGATTTAAAAAATATATTTGAGCATGCATGTTGCTGGAATCGAGAAACATTATACCTAAATATATAAAATATCCCTTCTGAAAGTAAAAATCGTGATAATGGTGACCTTTAATTTTACTAATGGCCTATGTAAACGCATCTGTTAACTGTCCTGAGCTATCGAGTGCTAGGTTTAGGGCCCCACCAGTCAGTTGTCAGTACTATACATGATATTTAATTTTATACTGCACCCAGTAGACGTAATTTTGTTATATTGTACAATATCATATAGTCCCATACTCCCGCATTCATAAGAATTCTGCATTACAGTGATTAATCTCTACTTGATTTTAAGTTTAAAAGATTGTCACACGTTTTTAAGTATTATATTTTGTTTGTCACAGTTTATGTTTATAGATACTAAAATCTTTGGCAGCCTCTAAATAAAATATGTAATTAATATTTTGTGTAATATTATACACTATACTCGATTATATGATAATATAAAGTGATTATGAAAGATGAATGTTGAATAAAAAAATGAACACCAAAATGTACAGCCTTGATAATAATTACCTACATATTATTCTAAACTTATATTTGATCCGCGTCAAGTGCCAAGTCCTGCATATGCTGTATATGTATAATAATTTGGACTGTAATTTTATCGTATTGAAAAACCTTCAAAATGCACTAATAAGCATAAGCACTAAATTATCCTAATTTAAAATATAATAATCTATCAAATGTAAATTATATTTTAAATCCAAGGTAGGTACTATACCCGTACGAGTAAGTGTGACGAACGAACAGATCGCGTAAAATATTTATAAGACGAAAATTAAACAATAATTTATAAAATGTTTTAATTGACGGAAATTAATAAAAATATCATCAAAAAGAAATACGAAATGACCTAAAAAATCAAAAACTTAAAAAAATGCAAAATTGTAGTTGCAAAAACTGAACTCATTAGTAGGTACCTATTTCAAACTTTGTATTTAGAAGCTATAATATTTTATAGTAATAGTTAAAATATTTTTCAAATTCCTAAAAATTATTCATAGCTCTATAACATAATAATGCTGCTGCTTTACCGATAATATAGTATCGACTACCTTCGTGCTCGTGCAGTGCTTTTATCGCATGTACGATACGATGTACGTCTGTTGGCGATATAATATATCATACACGGCCGTTTCGCGTACTTCCTGCGTTAATTTTATCAACATCTTTACCGCGGGCTCACCACGGCGAGTAGGTATAATATTTATGTACTGATCTCGCGACAGTTGTTCTGCGAGACGTTAAAAAACCGCGTTGTTTTTCCGAATCGTATCTAATGCTCGGTTCCTATACGCGGCCTCGGCGTAAACATGCACTATACATAAGTTGTATATTATATTATATACTATAGAGACTACAGTATATGTAGGTAGGTATATGAATATTATTTTTTTTTCTCCGTCTTCTTTCACCGCGCCACGGGGACAGATGGTGTGGCCCATCAGGTAAAGCTGGAAATCAGGGTGTTCGGGAAGACGACCAACTGTTGGAGCGGAGCAGAAAATCTGGCGGCAGATGCGGATTGATCGCGAGCAGCACACACGCGCGCACGCATAGAAGACATCAGCGACGACGACGACGACTACGACGACGGCGACGACGATCGACGGTTCTTCAGTACATATATAATATATTATTATTATACTCAAACACACACACACACACACACACGACTATACAGTATATACTCTCCAGATCGCGGGCACACACACACGCGGCAGCTGGCACGTGCCGGGCAGATGGTCTGACAGCAGACACGTGTTGCATGTACACCACCTGGCCCCGCACCCCAACAGGTTCGCAGTTTAGGTATATACCTATAATACGCGCGCACACACTTATCCTTAGCACACACACGCACATATATATATTATATTATATAGGTATGGGTACATAGGCACGCGTTATTCTGTTGAATTTTCTTAATATCACATTGGCGGCGGTGAGTAGGTATATGTGCTGTATATATAATATTATAATAATAATATGTGAAAAGGACAGCGCGGACCCCCTCGGGCGGCCCCCCCCCCCCAACCAACCACCAATCTCACCGAATCCGCAATGCTGCTGCGGGACACGCGCGCGTATATTATAGCTGGTTTTTACCTGGTGGCCTACTGCACCGAGAGAGATTGCAAGCTGTATGTACCAGCAGCTATACACCTAGCTATTATGATGATATGTACCCGTATACCCGGTACCCGAGGTCCAACACATAATATATATATTATAATATTTTTGAATATTATCGCGGATCACGCGCATCCGGCAACATATAATAATAATAATAATATATATAGGCCCGCGGTATATTTATTTTTGCTCCGGTGAAAATCTCTGGTACCTACTGCAGGGCGGCTGCGTACATGATGCGTTTTTTGTCCTCGTGTTCAATCGATTTCAAAGAACCATACTATAATATTATTATATTATGCGCTATACACGCGTATCGTTATAATCTGCATCCTGCACGCTGCAGCACTATACAATAATGCACTTTGCAGATATTGTGATATAGCGCACGAGACCGATGACGGTTTTTCATTTTTTCGCCCACGCTTTTTCCGTAAAGAAATCATCGCGGTATTTTGAAATCGTAAATTATGTAAATATAATATAATATTATGCGATCCCGAATACGTATTAGCGTATAAATAGGTACTTCCTTAAACAGAAGGCGTGTTAAATCATACTGTAATTGGTTTTTTTTCCTATATTCACGTGCGGTGTTTAATATTATAATGACGTAGCCGGTACCTCAGCTCTCTATACGAGAAACCAAATTTTTTGCGTAATTATCTTTTAAACATTCGTTTATGAATCTTTATTGAGGGGGCTTCTTTTATGTGTATAGTGGTTATTTTATGATCATTAGGAGTGCGTTTATATAGCTGGTAGGTACCTATACTTCTATTCTTCATAAACTCGGCGCACGCACAACGCATCACACAGACGCCGACACCTATTATAATGGCTGATGTTTGGGCGTTAATGTCTAAAAAACGTAATTTCAGTATTATACAGGCTGGTTTATAACACGTTGGTAAATCACTATACAATTTGTACGCAACCGGTTATGATATTTTATACGTTTTCACGTCAACAGAATAATAACGAAAACGATTCTGTAATGCTAGGAAATAAAGAATATTAAAGTTTTAAATAATTGTTTACTACCTATGCATTATATGAAACTACTAGTTAAGAGGTACCTACTACCTATTTACATCATTACTTCGATCAGGTCAACCCTGCAACATCCGATATTTTATCAAATTCCAGTGTAAAATATAATATTAAGGCAAACAAATATTATGAATAATGTCATATTATATCTACCGCGTCGATAAATCACAATACAATTTGTACTCGACCACCGAGTCGACCGGTGATTGGATTTTAGATGGTTGCATTCCGTCAATAGAATGACGAATAAAATACTACTGCTTAGCTGAGATGTAAGAGGTTCAACATCTCAAGTCATTCCACAATGATAAAACATTAGTATAATAACTAGTAATAACTTAGAATAATTAGTAATATACTAATATTGCCAAATGTTCAGTGGCTACCTACCTATTGAACTATAGGACATGGCCCATGAGCCTCTCCATTTTAGGATAGTAATATCTGGTAGGATGAGGTATACTTATATCAATCAACCTAACAAAATTCCGCTGTCTGATAGAGTATGCGTCAGTCGTATATAGGACATTTGCATGACAGTAGACTTGTGTAATTTATAACGAGTCCTGCAAAGACGCTTTCTGTCACCTGCAGCGTATATAATATTATACGATCCTCCGCACGATTACTTTCCATTCCTACAAGCTTTTGGTCTTTCCTCTCTATAGCTGATATCCGTATAATAGCGTGTTGAAGCTATAATACTAATAGTAAGTGATTTAATCGGAAAAAAAATAGAAGGGGACGCAAAAATATAAAAAAAAGTTGTGTACCTGAAGATTTAAATGTATTGTTGATCATAGGATATGATTAGAAGGAGAACGCTAAAATATTTTTAAAAAGAAGGTATGTACTCCGTGCTTCCGCGCCGCCCCCCTTCGATTCGAGCACTGAACTTAGTATATTATGTTTGCTCAGGTTTATTGATGAATCCACTGATGCTACCTTATAATGGATTTTACAAGTGAACTTTGAAGTTTCTAACCGTCCAACAAGGTACCAATAGTTCCTTTTGTTGTTCCCGTCCACATCACATCTGCACTACGGGAGGAATACTAACCAATTGATGCGTCTGGTGAGAGAGTGCCCAGCGGCCGTGCGCATGCCATCAGCCGGCCTTGTTAATATTGAGTGATTTTGAATTTGGTAATTTGTATGTAATATTATTATTGTTATCATTATTATTTTATTCTTTCCAAATTCTAATATTTAAATTATTCGTTTACTTGCAATGATTATTATGTATTGGGCCGTCAAAATAAATACCTATCCAAAATCTTTTTAACTGAAGAAAATACAGCCGCAGAGAACCTGTATAATATTATAAGTAATATGGTAGCATAAAAGCAATGAATAATAACGTCAAATAATACCTACCTGACGTGCTAACAATATTATTACCTACGTCGGATGTTTTATATACTTACCTATATATAGGTACGTTCAACTGCGCAGCCACTGCACCTAATGTGTGTGACAGTATTATATTATACTGCAGGTACGCTGCGTGCAGTTTTTATTGCCCGTCCACGTTGATAATTAACAATAATATATTACTTTCTCTGATTTATATATTATATTATTATTATTATTATATATGTTTCAATAATCGATATTATTGAATTATCACTTTGTCGCTCAAATCGCACTGGGTATTTATGCGCGAACATTATCGAGTAAATACATCTCGTAAAATATTATATATTATATTGCATTCGGTATAATATAGGTATATAATAATAGTATAATATGATACTATACACGGTGCACGACAGTCGCGAGCGTTTTCTCTTCGAGCCAATAATATAATATCATATTATTATTATTATTATTCCCGTTTGTCCGCGTGTATTAGTGTATTATAGTCGTCTTGTGCATCAAAATCGATTTATAGTTATTACGTGTTTTAATGTTTAGGCCAATATAAATGTGCGCGTGTATTGCAGATACGAATAATATATATATATGTATGTATGTATAATGCATAATATGTACAATGTAAGCGCATATATATATATATATATCTATACAAAGAGAGAAGGAAATAATAAAGTGCACGTCGTCGTCGTCGTCGTCGTCGTCCGAGTACAGTTTTTCTGTTCATAAAATAAACGATATTTATGGGATACCTACTATACTATACTTGTACGTCTATACAACAGGAATGTATTATGTTTCTGAAAAGTATCGAAGGCATTTAAAACTCGTTATTCTATAATGTACATATAATACGTTTTTTTTTTATTTTTAGTACCTATACGCGGATTATGCGTGCGCAAAGCGCGGAAGAAGATTTTTAAGATTGACGAGAGAGACTATCGCATAATAATAATAATAATAATAATCTTTATTACGGAAAAATAGTCCATTTACAAATAATAACGGTACCTATAAAATATTTAACATATACCTGCCTACTACAATAAATTAGAATTTTGGATTGAAGTATAATATACGTTATACTGGACGTAACGGACGCCTTTCATTCAAGCCGACAAGCCTTGTAATTGTTTTATGTATATTAGTTTATTACTTATTGTACTTATTTGATAACACTACAGATTGTAAATATTCGATTTTCTTGATAAAAAAAAAAAATTTGAATTTTTTATATTCAAACAATATAAACACAGTTTGAAAGTCTTATTAATATTACAACGATTGAAAAAATCAATATTAGCCATCGTATTACCTGCCGTCATTAAAACTTTTACGTACCAGTGTTTTTTTATTCATATTTTGTATGTACCTATAACATCTCTTTAGTTATCGATCATACTTATTAATTAAATTGTAAATCCTCGATAAGAAATTAGAATAGATCAATAGTACCTAAATAGTACCTACCAATACTGAAAAACCTGAAACTCATCTATTATGAACCGAATGGGGTTTTAGCTTAACACGGCATGTAAAGGATACATTTAAATTGAATCAAACAAGTGGAGCATATTATTCA